>NC_083292.1:36508938-36808938 GCF_963506605.1 Zootoca vivipara
TATGTTCCAGAGTCCAGACCCTTCAAGTGTTCCTATTTTCCAGGGATGGCCCTGATTTAGAGAAGCCGTCCTGGATTCTGATGTGATCCCAGAATGTCCCACGTTTCCTTAGGAAGTCCCTATTTTCATTGGAGATGTGTTGGAGGGTATGGAGATATCTAAACCCTGAGCTGCCTTGTGTTTGTTTGCCTGCCTCCTCCCTGAAGCTCCCACCAAGGCATCTCCTGCCGGGTGCTTGTGCCCCCAAGATCATTGCTTGTTCTCCCCAGAGTACTTAAGAGCATAGGTGCTAGATTTGGTAACCTGTTGGTGCTCCCCCATGTCCCCTGTTGTGGGAAGGGGCGCTTTGTTTTCCAGAATCATGTGAGTCAGACATTACAGGGACAAAAGACAAATTAGCCACCCCTCTCCCAGCTCCCTCACAGTACTACTTTGAGCAACTGCCACAGCAGGCCTCCAGAACATATCGGTTGCGGTTATTGTGCTACAGCTCTTCATAAACCATTGAGATTTCCATAATGATGGAACACATCCTGATCTGATTCCAACAGCCCTCTGAGATTTTTTTTTTTTAAGGGAAAGCTCCACACAACACTGGCCGTGAATACGTGCTCCAGGCTTTGTGATAAATGAACCACAGGGGAGGAAACCATTTGCTGTGCAGAAGATTTTAATGACAGAAAACAAGAGATGATTACAATCTATTGACATGTTTGTAGGAAGCAACCGGCCCCTTCCACAGTGGAGAGGGTTACGGCTTTACAGTGATGATATTTGAAAGTGAAGAGTGAATGAAAAGAGCAGGGAGAGATACAAGGAAAACGTTGCAATAGAGGCAGAGAAAGACATTTCCAGGCAAAGTCGGCACAGAGGCAGAGGACCCAGCAATCCCACCAAGATGGCAAGAGTGGAAGGTGCTCAACCCTCTGAGATGACAACCCTATTTTGCCCAGTAATGTTGTGTGGTCTCCTTGCATGTTCGGTGATCCAGAGATGACTGTCTGTAATGGCTTAACAAGGACCACAGCATGGTTCACAGCATGAGCTGGAGACCTTGCCACAGTGGGCAGTGCTGCACAGGAATCCTGCTGGCATGATCACATCGTAGCCTGGGTAGCACATATCGACTCTCATGCCTGGTCCAGAGCCCCCATGACCCCCATGTCCACTCCCGTAAGACCCAGAGCCACAGCAGGAGGGTGGGCAGCATTCGGAAGAACACACACAGCGGCAAGACACTCGGGTGTCGCAGTGGCAGACGAGACGGGGTCCTGGAACCGTCAGGGAGCAACCGCCGGGTTGGACGTGCACCACTGAGGTGTCGCCAGTGTCAACCAACACTCCGCCACTGCCGGCGCCGGCTCCGCCCCCACCGTATCCACCGTGGCCGCCACCATATCCGCCGCCACATCCGCTGCCACAACACGATGTTCCACAGCAGGCCATCTTGAGTGAGAGTGAGGGATCTGAAACACACAAGAGACGGACAGTGAACAAACAGGAGAGGATTGGATGAATGGACCTCAGGCATACTCCCAGTTAATCCAGGAGTACATATATACTGTGTATGGGTTAGCATCACCTTTGCCTCTGAAATAGGCCTGCCATACTTGTCTGATCCTTAAGGAGTTAAACAATGGAGCTGAGAAATCAGTGTACACCATTGAAGAAAGAAGGATTGCCTGCCAACCTTTGCTACCCCTGGGAGACCTTTAAGCTTCTGGGAGTCGAACCCTCATAGAAGATGGAGAAATGCAACAAGAACAGCTATCTTCCACAATGTGGAAGGATCACAGAAACAGAACACCTAGCTATGCCTAACCACATAGCATATGAAAGCTGAACAGATTGTCTTCGATCATACTCACTTGAGTTCAGTAGTAGTAGAGATGCTGTTGGAAGTTGGCAAATGTTGATGGTGGCTCTTCAGACTGCATGCCTTTATATATGGTTCTAGCTGGTCACATGACTTTGTTATTGGGGCATGACAAAGGTCTTAAATTAGTTGCCTGCAGAGATTCCCTGTAAGTCTTGCACCTAAAGCACATCTAATAGCTTTACTCACTGCTTATGATCTATTCTCAGCTACATTTAGTATGTTGGCTATATTATATCACATAGATTTTCCTTTTATAGATTGGTGGAGCACACTCCTTCTAGGTGTAATCAAATCAAGTTTTCTTTCTAGAGTGAAAATGAGGACAACAAGGGCAGGTTAAAGAATGTGGATACTTGAGAGAGATAGACATGGAATTTCGGTTGTCCACAGCATGAGTTGGTGATTTTTTATACCTCTGAATTTTGGGGGAGCAAAAGGAGGAAAGTGCTATAGCACCGCTGCCCTGCTTGTCGCCCTCCTATAAGCATCTGAATGGCCATGGTGGGCATATAATTCTGGATTAAATGGGCCATTAGCCTGATCCAGTGGGGTACACCTTAGTGCTGAAGACAGATAAATCGACAGTGGCTAGATTTTTCTGTCTGTGTCAAAAACATGGAGAACTTTCCTTTGTTTAAACCTATCTTCTCTGGTTGCAGTTATTATTATTTTTAACCTTGTTATGTTTTTTAGGTGGTGCTGTGGTCTAAACCAATGAGCCTAGGGCTTGCCGATCAGAAGGTCAGCGGTTCAAATCCCTGAGATGGGGTGAGCTCCCATTGCTCAGGCCCAGCTCCTGCCAATCTAGCATTTCAAAATCAGGTCAAAGTGCAAGTAGATAAATAGGTACCGCTCCGGCGGGAAGGTAAATGGCGTTTCTGTGCACTGCTTGGTTTCGCCAGAAGCGGCTTAGTCATGCTGGTCACATGACCTGCAAAAACTGTCTGCGGACAAATGCCAGCTCCCTCGGCCTATAGAGCGAGATGAGCACCGCAACCCCAGAGTCATTCACGACTGGACTTAACTGTCAGGGGTCCTTTACCTTTTTACGCTATTTATTTTACCCTACCTTAAACTTCCACATATTAACACATAATAATTTATTTCGATGTGTTATAGATATTCCTGATGTATTGCCATAAGTCTGGAATATCCCAGACATCAACGAGATTAGGCAGTTGGAAACAGTGGCCAGGCGGAAATCACTGAAATTTCTGGGAAAATCCAGATGTATGGCATTTGGGCATATTTCCTTTAAAATACCGGTAGCTCGACAACTTTGGCAACCCCCCCCAAAGAACCCTCAAAATCATTTGTGTCCAGATTTTCGCTTTTTGAAATATGGCAACCCTATATTATATAATGATCAAGGGTCTCCAAACCAGGCCTCATGAGGAACGTTTGAGGAAATTGGATATTTTTAACCTGGAAAGGAGGAGACTGAGAGGTGATATGATAGTAATCTGCAAATATCTAAAGGGCTATCACATGGATGATGGAGCAAGCTTGTTTGCTGCTACTCCAGGGGGTAGGACTCAAACCAACAACATCAAATTACAGGAAAGAGGATTCCAATTAAACATTAACAAAACCTTTCTGGTGGTAAGAGCCATTTGACAGTGGAATGGACTTCCTCCGAAAGTGGTGGACTCTCCTTCCTTGGAGGTTTTTAAGCAGAGGTTGGATGGCCATCTGTCTGGGATTCTACAGCTGTGATTCCTGCATTGCAGTGGGGTTCGACAAGTTCACCTTTGGAATCTCTTCCAACTCTATAATTCTACAATTGTAACCCATCTTAAAGTACTGTCTATGTTAGGCATCTCCAAACTTCGGCCCTCCAGATGTTTTGGACTACAATCCCCATGATCCCTGACCACTGGTTCTGTTAGCTAGGGATCATGGGAGTTGTAGGCCAAAACATCTGGAGGGCTGCAGTTTGGGGATGCCTGGTCTATGTTATTCTTATTTTTACTTGTATATACACTTTTTTTTCTTTTGCTGTCCTTTATATGCCTCCGTAAGATCCAGGCTTCTCTCTTTAATCCCAACGACCATCGCATGGGACATCGACCGCATGAACTACTTATTGGTGGACGCCAACCCCTTGGAGTCAAACGATGTGGCCATCTACATTTTACAGGCCCTTAAACTCAGGGCCACCGTGGGAGCAGGGCCGGGGCGGGGGAGTGCTAGAGTCCTGTCTAGTCAAGTTTTGTGGGATCAATTTCAATCTGTTACCTCCGAGGATGTGGACAAGCTGCTTCGACGAGTGAAACCAACCACCTGTCTCCTTGATCCTTGCCCATCCTGGCTTATAAAAGCTAGCCGGGAAGGGCTGGGCGATGGGCTTCGCGGGTTGGTAAATGCTTCTCTCCATGAGGGAGCCTTCCCAGACCCGCTGAAAGAGGCGGTTATTAAACCACTTCTTAAAAAACCATCTTTAGATCCGGCCAATATGGCCAACTATCGCCCAGTCTCAAATCTTCCATTCTTGGGCAAGGTGATTGAGCGAGTGGTTGCTGAACAACTTCAGGCACGCCTGGAAGAAGCGGACCATTTGGATCCCTTCCAGTCAGGATTCAGGCCTCATCATGGGACTGAAACTGCCTTGGTCGCACTGGTCGATGATCTCTGGCGGGCTAGGGACAAAGGTAAGAGCTGTTTCCTTGTTCTGCTGGATCTCTCAGCGGCTTTTGACACCATCGACCATAACATCCTTCTGGACCGTCTAGAGGGCTTGGGAGCTGGGGGCACTGTCATGCAGTGGTTCCGCTCCTTCCTCCTGGGCCGTGTTCAGAAAGTGGTGGTGGGGGATGAGTGTTCAGACCCCTGGGCGCTCACTTGTGGGGTGCCTCAGGGTTCTGTCCTCTCCCCCATGCTTTTTAACATCTATATGTAGCCGCTGGGAGAGATCATCAGGGGGTTTGGGCTGGGTGTCTATCAGTATGCTGATGATACCCAGCTCTACCTCTCTTTTAAATCAGAACCAGTGAAGGCGGTGAAGGTCCTGTGTGAGTGCTTGGAGGCGGTTGGAGGATGGATGGCGGCTAACAGATTGAGATTGAATCCTGACAAGACAGAAGTACTGTTTGTGGGGGACAGGAGGCGGGCGAGTGTGGAGGACTCCCTGGTCCTGAATGGGGTAACTGTGCCCCTGAAAGACCAGGTGCGCAGCCTGGGAGTCATCTTAGACTCACAGCTGTCCATGGAGGCACAGGTCAACTCTGTGTCCAGGGCAGCTGTTTATCAGCTCCATCTGGTACGCAGGCTGAGTCCCTACCTGCCCACTGACTGTCTCTCCAGAGTGGTGCATGCTCTAGTTATCTCTCGCTTGGACTACTGCAATGCGCTCTACGTGGGGCTACCTTTGAAGGTGACCCGGAAACTACAACTAATCCAGAATGCGGCAGCTAGACTGGTGACTGGGAGCGGCCGCCGAGACGACATAACACCGGTCCTGAAAGACCTACATTGGCTCCCAGTACGTTTCCGAGCACAATTCAAAGTGTTGGTGTTGACCTTTAAAGCCCTAAACAGCCTCGGTCTGGTATACCTGAAGGAGCGTCTCCACCTCCATCGTTCTGCCCGGACACTGAGGTCCAGCTCCGAGGGCCTTCTGGTGGTTCCCTCACTACGAGAAGCCAAGTTACAGGGAACCAGGCAGAGGGCCTTCTCGGTAGTGGCACCCACCCTGTGGAATGCCCTCCCACTAAAGGTCAAAGAGAACAACAATTACCAGACCTTTAGAAGGCATCTCAAGGCAGCCCTGTTTAGGGAAGCTTTTAATGTTTAATGGATTTCTGTATTTTAATGTTTGATGGATTTCTGTATTTTAATGTTTGATGGATTTCTGTATTTTAGAATTTCTGTTTTGTTGGAAGCCGCCCAGAGTGGCTGGGGGAACCCGGCCAGATGGGCGGGGTATAAATAATAAATTATTATTATTATTATTATTATTATTATTATTATTATTATTATTATTATTATTATTTGGCTAACTTGCCCAGCCCTAGTCCTATGTAAATTCCTGTTATACTCACAGTCGACACACCTTGCTTTGTCTTTTACCTTACCAGCCGCACTCAGCTGGATTTTATATTTAATGTTATAGTTGTTTTTGTTGTATTCTATGTTGTTGTGCTCACAGTTGCCTGTTTGATCTTTTATATGTGCTATTGCCATGTGGCTAATGCAATAAACTTTTTGATTTGATTTGATTTTACTTGTATGGTTGTTGGTTTTGTTTTGTTTGGGTCTTTGGACAAAATAAAAAGCATAGTTGGGAAAGATGAAATTCTGTGCAAATAGGCCTCTGAATAGCAAGTGAAAGAGATACATGGGACAGATGAGAGTTGGAGCCCAGCAACATTTGGAAGGTCCACAGCTTAGATTCTCCTTGATGTAAGCCAGGCATCCCCAAACTTCGGCCCTCCAGATGTTTTGGACTACAATTCCCATCTTCCCCGACCACTGGTCCTGTTAGCTAAGGAACATGGGAGTTGTAGGCCAAAACATCTGGAGGGTCGCAGTTTGGGGATGCCTGATGTAAGGCAACACAATACCCTAGGTCAGGCTTATTCAAACTCGGCCCTCCAGATGTTTTGAGACTACAATTCCCATCATCCCTGACCACTGGTTCTGCTAGCTAGGGATCATGTAGGCCAAAAACATCTGGAGGGCCAAGTTGGAGGAAGCCTGCCTTAGGTCTTGACCACGTAACTGCAGTGCAGATGTGTGACCTCCACATTTAGAAGCAACGGCAATCATGCAATAGCTACATTTCTAAAGACAAAAGAATGATTGTGTATGATATAAATAGTTGATTATACTCAGTGTTAAGTAGCACATGGAATCAAATTAGCCTTTATTAGAACACCACACATTTCAAAGGGATTGCTCGGCTATACTGAGATAGAACGTGGCACTTTATGAACTGGAAGCACAGGAGAGATTCCATACAAAATTCAGGTCTTGGGTTGGGGCTTCCAGCAACAGCAAAAGGAGAACCGGGAACCGAGCGTAAGGAATTGTGTCGCGGAGACAGCCAAGAATCAGAGCAAAAGAAAACCCATCAAAAGACATGAGAGCTAGTTCATCAGAGGCAATAGAAGGCAAATAAATATGTGTGCCCCCAAATCTTCACTCATCGCCAATGTAAACCAATAAATATACAGAAAGAGAACCTACTCAATTGACACTGACATAAAATCCCACGTACGTACCAAGTTGACAAAACATGATGGTGTGTAAGATTACTTCCCACCCTCTACCCTCTTCCCCTACCTTTGGATATTCTATTGTTTTACATTTTACATTGAACATAACCAAACTACTTTATAATCTGATCCCCTCCCCCCAAAAGGTGAAAGATGTATGTTCTTTTTAGTTCATGAAAATCTTTAATAAAAATGATTTCAAAGAAAGAAAGAAAAATGGCATGGGAGCAAACATAGGAAACTGTATTTACCGAGTTGTCTAGCTCAGGATTGTCTACAATGGTAGTAGTCATGCAGGGGTTTCATACAGGGTCTTTCCTAGCTCTACCTAGACAATGTAGGACCTTCTGCATGCAAAGCAGATGTTCTACCACTAAGCAATTCCACCTCCAATCAAAAGAGTAGTAAAAAGCTCTTAGTAAACATATATACTTAAAGACAAATATAACATACATGCATCACACACTTTCTTAATCTGAATTTGACTCCAGAAAAAAGCTTGGTTTGATGACACTCATAATCAATGTGCTTCATTGCTTTATTTTATTTCATTTTTTTGTCAAATAGGATTTAGTAGTCAACCAAGAATATGACCATCAGTGTACAAGAAGGAAGGTATTTATGGGGTATAATAAGCTGAGAATAGAACATGAGCAGTGAGTAAAGCAATTAGATGTGTTTTAGATGCAAGGCTTACAGCCAATCTCTGTAAGCAACTAATTTAAGACCTTTCTCATGTCCATATAGCATAGTCATGTGACCATTTAGAACCATACATCTGGATTTCCCCAGACATTTCAGTGATTTGATTACACCTAGAAGGCGTGTGCTCCACCAATCTATAAAAAGAAAATCTACGTGATATAATATAGCCAACATACTAAATGTAGCTGAGAATAGATCATAAGTAGTGAGTAAAGCTATTAGATGTGCTTTAGGTGCAAGGCTTACAGGGAATCTCTGCAGGCAACTAATTTAAGACCTTTGTCATGCCCTATTAACAAAGCCATGTGACCAGTTAGAACCATATATAAAGGCCTGGAGTCTGAAGAGCCACCATCAACATTTGCCGACTTCTAACAGCATCTCTACTACTACTGAACTCAAGTGAGTATGATCGAAGACAAACTGTTCAGCTTTCATATGCTATGCGGTTAGGCATAGCTAGGTGTTCTGTTTCTGTGATCTTTCCACATTGTGGAGGAGAGCTGTCCTTGTTGTATTTCTCCATCTTCTATGAGGGTTTGACTCCCAGTAGCTTAAAGATCTCCCAGGAGTAGCAAAGGTTGGCAGGCAATCCTTCTCCATTGTTTAATTCCTTAAGGATCAGACAAGTATGGCGGGCCTATTTCAGAGGGAAGGGTGATGCTCACCCCTACACAGTATATATGTACTCCTGGATTAACTGGGAGTATGCCTGAGGTCCATTCATCCAATCCTCTCCTGTTTGTTCACTGTCCGTCTCTTGTGTGTTTCAGATCCCTCACTCTCACTCAAGATGGCCTGCTGTGGAACATCGTGTTGTGGCAGCGGATGTGGCGGCGGATATGGTGGTGGCCACGGTGGATACGGTGGGGGCGGAGCTGGTGCCGGCAGTGGCGGAGTGTTGGTTGACACTGGCGACACCTCAGTGGTGCACGTCCAACCCGGCGGTTGCTCCCTGACGGTTCCAGGACCACGTCTCATCTGCCACTGCGACACCCGAGTGTCTTGCCGCTGTGTGTGTTCTTCCGAATGCTGCCCACCCTCCTGCTGTGGCTCTGGGTCTTACGGGAGTGGACATGGGGGTCGTGGGGGCTCTGGACCAGGCATGAGAGTCGATATGTGCTACCCAGGCTACGATGTGATCATGCCAGCAGGATTCCTGTGCAGCACTGCCCACTGTGGCAAGGTCTCCAGCTCATGCTGTGAACCATGCTGTGGTCCGTGTTAAGCCATTATGGAGAGTCATCTCTGGATCACCGAACATGCAAGGAGACCATGCAACATTACTGGGCAAAATAGGGTTGTCATCTCAGAGGGTTGAGCACCTTCCACTCTTGCCTTCTTGGTGGGATTGCTGGGTCCTCTGCCTCTGTGCCGACTTTGCCTGGCAATGTCTTTCTCTGCCTCTATTGCAACCTTTTCCTTGTATCTCTCCCTGCTCTTTTCATTCACTCTTCACCTTCAAATATCATTACTGTAAAGCCGTAACCCTCTCCACTGTGGAAGGGGCCGGTTGCTTCCTACAAACATGTCAATAGATTGTAAACATCTGTTTTCTGTCATTAAAATCTTCTGCACAGCAAATGATTTTTTTTCTCTCTGTTTCATTTTAATATACTATTTATCAATCATATCATCCTATATAATGTAGACGATAAATCCACTGTTAGGTGATGATTTTCCTGAAATTTCCTCAGAAAGGAATTGATAGCAATTTTCAAGGTGCTCCATCATTAAGACAAGCACAATTGTTGAGGAAGTGCCACAGTTCAGTGACAGGGCAGCTGCTTTTCCTGCAGAACATCTCAGGGTTCAATCCCCAGTATCTCCACATTATGCTAGGTGAGTCGTTCTGCCGGAAGCCCTGGATAGCCTCTTCCTGACAGTGTAGACAATACTGAGCTAGATGGAACAATGTCTTGCCTTCGTACAAAGTAGCTTCTTATGCGCCTTCTGTTCTTGGGGAAAGGTTGTAGCTCAGTGTAAAACATCTGCTTTGCATGCAGAAGGTCTCGGGTTCAGTTCCCAGAATCTCTAGGTATATTTGGGAAAGTGAATTGAAAGGACACAAGTTTCCCAAGTTTTTGTTTAGGGGAACATCCCTAACCCAATGGTAGAGCACATACTTTGCATGCAGAAAAGTCCCACATTCCATTCCAGTTTCTTTAGGTAGGGTTGGTAATGTCCCCTGCCTGAAACCCTGGACAGCCACTACTAGTCAATGTAGGCATTGCTGAGTTTAGATGGAACAATGATCTGACTTTGTTTAAGATAGCAACCTCTTTTGACCCATATAAATATTAGGAAGATGTAAGTTTTGATACAGATGATTTATGTTCTGGAGTGGGATTGAGTGCCACAAACATCTAGAGTAGCTTCACCACCACTACCCAAATGAGATATGAGATTAATATGAGGAATATTGTGGAAAGCAGATAGATTTCTAGTATGGCTAGTAACACTGTTGTGGATATTTGTGCATGTGGCCCCAGTTCCCAGAAATCCCTTATTGGGAAGGGAATATAGGACCAGGATTCAACCCATTATGGATTTGGACAAGGGAGGCCAAGGCTATCAATGGCCACTAGCTATGATGACTATGTTCTACCACCATTGGTGGAAGCTATATTTCTCTGAATACTTGTTCCTGGAAATCAGTGGTGGGCAGTGTGCTCTTGTGCTCAGGTCCTGCTTGAGGGTTCACCATAGAGACATCTGGTTGGCCACTGTGAGAACTAGATGCTGGACTAGATGAGCCATTGATCTGATCCAGCAGGCTCATCATCTTATGGTCTTATTATGACCAGCTGCAGAATGGCATGTGGGGTCTCCAGCTCACCAGCCCCATATTCCCTGACAGGATATGGGAAAACCAACAAATAGACAACTCGTGGCCAGTCCAATGCATTTTGCTGTTTTAGTCAAAGGACAAGATGGTGCACTGACCCCATTCCATGGACCAAAGTTTGGTAGCTGAATCTTACTTTAGCACTGGGGAAGGATCAGCAACCTCCAGCAAAACTGAAGAGTCACAAGCTATCCTAAGAATGCAAGGAAGGCTAAATGCTACACATAGCTCTGTGAAGCTGCCTTACACGGAGCCAGATCATTGGTTCACCTAACTCAGGATCATTTTACACTCACCAACATTGTCTCTGTTATGTACTGAGCTGAATCCTAGAACAATGGGATCCAGAATGCCTGCAGTCTCATTGGTCTGCAGGAGCCACCCAATCTAGCTCCAGGTAGAAGTGAATCAGCAACCTGATTGGCCTGCAGGAGCAGCCAATCAGGCTGCTGGCAGAAGTCAATCTGCAACCTGATTGGCCCACAGGTGCAGCCCTGAAGTAGCCAATCACGCAAGGCCCATTGTGTAAATAATGTATATAAGCAGACGTTTTTGGGGAAAGAGCCATTCTTCTCTTCTTCCTCTATTGCTACTGCAAGCTGAATAAAGAGCATGAAATTCACTCTCGACTCCGAGTATATTTCAGTCTCTCTATGGCAGGGTCTCCAAACTAAGGCCCGGGGCCCGGATGCGTCCCAATCGCCTTCTAAATCTGGCCTGCGGATGGTCCGGGAATCAGCATGTTTTACATGAGTAGAATGTGTCCTTCATGCAGGGGTCTTTCCTAACCCTACTGTCAGGCGTGGAGGATCAAAGGCAAGAAGAACAAGCCAATTCACATTTATGGTTTTTGTTCAGTCATCTGAGTGCAAGACAAAGAATCCAGGTCTCCACACAAAGGAGATGTTGCCTAAGAAAGGAGTCACACCTCTGCATTCTCTGTTCTTGAATGCAGAGTGCTTGACGAGCCCTTGGAGAAGGAAGATCTCCCCAGACTCTCCAGTAAGGTCTCTGCTGGCTGCTCCCTCACTCCCCCTCCCCTCTTCCACTATATGGTTACTAGGCAGTTCTTCATTCAGCTGTAATTCAGCCCTGTCTCCTTCTCCTCTTGAAACTGCTGGAGACATGGGGGGACCTTCCCACCCACCCCTCTTCCGAGAGGAGCTGAGCAGACCAAGGGGACACTTCCCAAGCTTCATGCTCAGCATAGCTGCCAAGTTATCCCTTTTTTTAAGGGAAATTCCCTTATGCTGAATAGGCTTCCTCGTGAGAAAAGGGAAAACTTGGCAGCTATGATGCTCAGTCCAGTTCCTGACACCTACCTGGAGGTCACAAGAACAGAACCCAAGGCTTTTCCAAAGAAAAGAGTTCTTTCACGCTCCACAAGGAAAAGTCACCCAGGGCTGGGCTTATAGTTAGGCGGAATGGCTAAATCCATTGAAGATCTAAATTGTCTACAGTGTTTTTTCTCCATGTGGGATATTTAAGGTAACTCATTTCCTTTGGAGCAGTTCTCTCTCTCTCTCTCTCTCTCTCTCTCTCTCTCTCTCTCTCTCTCTCTCTCTCTCTCTCTCTCTCTCTCTCTCTCTCTCTCTCAGAGAGACTCAGGCAAAAAGCTACAAGACAAGAGTCCTTGAGGTTTTGCTCTTTAGTTTCTGCTAAAAGATTTGTGCCTCTGGCAAGGCATGAGATTTTAAAGGTCCCTGGAGCAAAGAACAGACAGACCCAATGAGCTTAAGACACTCCATGTGCAAAGCCATTTTCATGGGAAATCACGGGGGAACAAAATACTGCATGTGAAGAAAGGGGTGGGGGGAATAGAGACATTGTGTCAGTGTCAGACCATGTCCTCTGGTGCAAATGAAATTTAGAATATTGGTCAAAAAGACATTGGTCAAAAAGTTCCATCATGCAACAGGTCCTGCAGTATGAAAGGAGTATTACCGGTAGAAAACAGGACAGAGGTGCTGCCATTATAATCAGGAAAAGCAACACAATAACCTCCATGTCTGAATACATCCCTAGCTTGGTGCCTTCAGAGAATACTATCGCATCATCACCAGTACTGAAGTGAGATTCAACTAATTGGCATTGCTACATGGCTTTTTAGGGACGTGGGTGGCGCTGTGGGATAAACCACAGAGCCTAGGGCTTGCCGATCAGAAGGTCAGCGGTTTGAATCCCCGCAACAGGGTGAGCTCCCATTGCTCGGTCCCAGCTTCTGCCCACCTAGCAGTTCAAAAGCATGCCAGTGAAAGTAGATAAATAGGTACCACTCTGGCGGGAAGGAAAACGGCGTTTCTGCGCGCTGCTCTGGTTCGCCAGAAGCAGCTTAGCCATGCTGGCCACAGGACCTGGAAGCTGTACGCCGGCTCCCTCGCCCAATAAAGTGAGATGAGCGCCGCAACCCCAGAGTCGGTCACGACTGGACCTAATGGTCAGGGGTCCCTTTACCCTTACATGGCTTTTTAATTAGCTCTGGTACATGGAATGGGGATGCCTTCTTGCCCTTCAACTCAGCCAACAAAATTTATTGGGCTGGTCCTGGGCTCACCTGGGCCAAGAGGGTCTTGCCCCCCAATAAAATATTTTAGGGGCCAAATGCCCAAAGCTGATGGGCATTGCCATTCAATTGATGTGTGTGTACCACATCATGCGATCAATTATGTGGGGCAGGATTTACTTGTCCCCCACCCCCACCCCACAATATTTTATTCAAGTTGGCACCCCTGCCCCAGATACAGGCTACTGCCCCTTAACTGTTGGCCTTGAATTGAATTGTTGTCCCACAGAAGCGCATTCTCCTTATCTGTGTAGTGCCACCACCGCCCACCCATTGCTCTAGATATAGTAGATTAATGGATGTGCCATGGAATTCCTGTCAGCAATTAATTTGATATAATTACGGGTAGAAATCTGCATTGGAGAGCTGGAGAAATATTCTGTAGGAGTTGGACAATTATCTGGGATTGCCTATTTTGTTGCTATCATTTTGAGCTAATAGATATAACCCTTGTCTGCCCTCGTGAGGTGAAGCTGAAGAATATAACTTAGAGAAAGGGCAAGTAAAGGCTGATCTGATAAAAGTCTGTAAAATTAAGCAATGGTTGGAGAAAGTGGATAGATAATAGTCATTCTGGGCATGCTCTACTTCCAGGGCTGGAGACAGTGATGCTTGTGAATACCACTTGGTTGAACGTGCAGGTGAGAAGAGGGCTCTTGTGTTTAGGTCCCACAGGCGAGAAGCAAAGCTACAGGGAACCAGGCAGAGGGCCTTCTCAGTAGTGGCGCCCGCTGTAACAAATTGACATAGGTTTAAAGTTTTTCTTTCCCCCCCCCAGCTTGGCTTTGCAAGGGTTAATCCCACATCCAGCCTGATTGGACATTCTAATGGAGGCGGGTCTGCTTGGAGCTTAAAAGGAGGGAGGAGCCGTGTTGTCCGTTGGAGAGCGCAAGGGAGTGGGAGCGTGGGAGGTTGCAGGGTCAGGGTAGTGTAGGGTTTAGATGAGGAATAAGCAAGTTCCATGTTTCAGGTTTGACAGCAATAACCTATGACAGTAACGAAGCTTCTACATGCATGAATCTTTAAAGCAACCATTATGAATTTGAGTTAATAAACTTTCATCTTTTATGTGCCAAGGAGATATCGTCTTTCTTATTTCCAGCACGGTATCGAAAACAGTATAGGTGGAGGCTCTCTAAAGGACAAAACTTCCCTCAAGAGTGGCGTCAATAGTTTGTGTCCTTGAGTAACACGATATAGGCTGAAGGTTGAAGACCCGGTGTGTCACTAAGGTGCCTAAGTGGATAGGCAAGCTTTTAGAGTGAGGGATTTCAAGCTGAGGGAATCTCCTCACTGGGGACAAAGGGGTTAGTCGCACAAACAGTCCTGAGTTTCGTAAGATACCTGGCCACGTGTGTTGGAAGCAAACTCCACTTACTAATAAACCCAAGACTGAAGAGGGGTTTATAAATGATATGTAGGGAAATAGGGAGGTGGATTTTGCCTCAGGATTCCCTAGGAGTTCCGTTAGTAAGTGAGAGAGAAGACGGGTTCCCTAGGTGCTCTTTTAATAATAGAGTAAGAGGGGCAAGCATCACACCGTTTTAGCATTAGGTAGAAGGGATCCGTCGCACCTGCCCTGTGGAATGCCCTCCCATCAGAGGTCAAAGAAATAAACAACTACCTGACATTTAGAAAACATCTGAAGGGAGCCCTGTTCTGGGAAGTTTTTAATCTGTGACATTTTAATCTTTGTTGGAAGCCGCCCAGAGTGGCTGGGAAAACCCAGTCGGATGGGTGGGGTACAAATAATAAATTGTTGTTGTTGTAGTTTGTTTGTTGTTGTTGTAGTTGTTGTTGTTGTTGGCCACTGTGAGAACAAGATCCTGGAGATGGGCCCTTGGCCTGATCCAGCATACGTTATGTTCATGGAGGTCCCCACAGAATGTAGACAATCAGGATGGAACTGCCATACCTGTCTTGCCCAGGTTGCTACACTGGTCTGGTGAGTGAAAGCCTCTCTGGATGCGCAGCTGCAGGATGTGGGTGGAGCACCCCCCCCCCCCAAAAAAAACCAAGCCTCTCCCATGCATTTTCAAAAGAGCGGAAGCAAACAGGTGAGGTCTCTGTAGCAGCAGGCAATGCTGACACCTACTGATGTCCATACAAAATAGTCCCAAGAGAATATAGTGAGAAATTGGACCAGCAGTTCGGAAGGCTCCACTCTCATGGTCACAGCCAGGCATGTCCTATTGCAGGAAGCTCCATTCAACCACCACCCCATTCCCTGTAACATACATTCAGTATTTCATGGTAATGAGCACTCACACTTTAAAATGTGGGTGCCCTTTGCGGGATTGCGTGTGGTGCTACAGTTCCCAGGGAACATACTAGTAGAGAGGGGGCTGGCTTGCCTTTCAGTGTTATTATTTGGAGGTTCACACCCAGGCTCAGTACAGTGGTACCTTGGGTTAAAGATGCTTCAGGTTACAAACTCTGCTAACCAGGAAGTGGTTGCTCCAGGTTAAGAACTTTGCCCCAGGACAAGAACGGAAATTGCGCGCCAGCAGCGCAGGGGCAGCAGGAGGCCCCATTAGCGAAAGCACGCCTCAAGTTAAGAACAGTTTCAGGTTAAGAACGGACCTCCAGAACGAATTAAGTTCTTATCCCGAGGTACCACTGTAATCAAGTTTCTTGCTGGGAGGTGGGGCCAGCCCCATTTATAAATAGGGGGTAGAGCTGACAACAGCCAGTCAGTCGGCTCTGGAGATTCACCCTCCCTACCCTCCCTTTCTTTAATGTTTTCTTGTTGCAGGTTAACTTTTTCTTCCTGTTTAGCGGGCGCTGCTACAGTCCTTGACTGGCTGCTGTTGAAGGACTGGGAAGAAATCTTCCTGCGTTTGCAGGTTTTGTCTTCCCCGTAGCGATTTGTCACAACTTTGGCGGTTATGGCCTTGGGTGGAATCCTTTAGTCTTTTCTTCCCTATATTTGGGAGGGGGGCGCGTGAAGTGGTGACTCACCCCCCTGCGGCGACGATTCCAGGGTCCTCCTCTTAAAGGGGTTATATATATGGGTGTCACTGGCCATACACTGAAAGGTTGTCAGTGAACTATCCTGCTTGCGGGGATATGGGATGGACTGCCTGCTACAAGAGTCGGACACGACTAAACGACTAAACAACAACAAAGCCTGCTACACTTATGTCTCACAGAGCACCCCCCATATCCTATTTACCCTGATGTGCCCCATCCTTACCTTCCAAGTCCCGGACTGCTGGCAGCCGTGTGACACCGGAAGTTGCTTCAACGTAACTGGTGTCGTTTTGCCCTTCTATGGGCACCAAAAATGGCCGCCACCGGCTTCGAAAGTCGCTTCTACGCATGTCAGGAAGTGCGTCGACGCAACTTCCGGTGTCGCTCTGCCCATCTATGGGCACCAAAAATGGCCGCCGCCGACACCGGAAGTCGTGTCTATGCACTTCCAGACATGCGTAGATGCGACTTTTGAAGCCGCCAGCGGCCATTTTTGGTGCACATAGAAGGGCAAATCAGAAAGAAAAAAAATGGCCAACGGCAGGAGAAAATAACGGAGAAAAACGGGAGACGAAATGATACGGGGGACCACCGGGAAAAGGTAAGTAAAAACGGGGGGTTCCCGGGGGAAACGGGGCAGCTATGGCCCCATCACTGATTTTACAATCATTTTGGTATTTTAAAACTTGACTTCCTTCCCTCTCTTTCTGCGGTCTTAAATTTATTTTTAATACCTTCTGAATATCCAAATTAACTTAACTTACTCATTTATTTATCTTCTTTAAATATATACTCTTATGTAACTGTAGGTTATTACAATAATCCTGCCAGTGTTTTTATCTGTTTACAATTTATCTGTAAATATTCAATAAACCATTTCTTTCTTTTATAAAGAAAAAAAGTTTGTTCTCTTGATTTCTTATTCTTCTGGTAAGTTTTGCCATTTCTGCATATTTCATAAGTTTTTGTATCCATTCTTCCTTTGCTGGGACTTCTTCTTCTTTCCATTTCTGGGCAAGTAGCATTCTTGCCGGTGTAGTTGCATACATGAATAAGTTTCTATACAATTTAGGTAGTTCTACCCCTATAATTCCCAAGAGAAAGGCTTCTGAGTTGTTTTTTTTTTTTTTACAAACATCATTTTAGACATCCTTTTCATTTCATTGTATATCATTTCCCAGTAAGCCTTAACCTTACTACAAGACCACCTAGACAAATTATAAACACGGAGAAAGCCAAATGGAAAGGTCCAGTCAACTATAAATTTATGTGTGCCGACGAGCAAGCTCCCTTCGTTGGAGATCGTGGTGATGCATTGCTTTAAAAGGCATCCACAGCACTTGTAAATGTTTCCAAAGCACACATCGCATCCACGTTCCGATTACTGCCGGGGGTTTATGAGCGACTCCTAAAAGTGTTTTAAAATCATTAGTTTGGTTGTATATCCTCACAGAAAGCAGGTCACCAAATGGCTCCTGTCACACATGACATAGATTGCAAGGAGATGCCCATTTATCCACTGAAGGGGACACATTCTTAGGAAGGGTCTAATCCAGGGGTCGGCAAAGTTTTCGTGGCTTGGGCCGGTTCACGGTCCCGCAGACGCTGCGGTGGGCCAGACTACGCACGCATGCATGCGCAAACGCTATTCCGGAACTCCTTCTGGCATGGAGGAGGCGTGCACAGCTTCCCATTGGCTGCAGGAGCTTCCTGCAGCCAATGGGAAGCCGGGCAGTGTCGCGGAAGGCAGTCTCCGCTCTGCTCTGTGCTGGTTTCGCGCAGCTCATGGGAGCCGACTGACTGAGCGGGTGGCGGGGGTCCCTGAGCATGTGGCAGGGGTCCATGGGCCAATTAAATGAACCCCTGGTCTAATCTGAAGATGGGACAGGGATGATGACAACAATACATGTGGGGAAATTGCATGTGAAAATGCATATCATTGTAAAAATAATATACAAAAAGGCATCATATCAAGGGTAATAACTCACGTAAAATCGCATACAAAAGTATGTATATTTATAAGACTGTGAATTGTTTTTAAATGTTTTTAACACTGTGCTGTGTCTTAGTTGTTGTAACCTGCCCTGGGTGAGGAGTCGGGAAATGCACGCTAAAGGTTTTTTTCGTGATAATGCTTTTTTTTTATGTTTACTCTTAAAAGATTGCAAAACCTGTACAGAACTGTGCGATCCGCAGATGGAACTGAAATATTTGCCCATGTGAAAGAGAGGAAAGGGTTGTAGGATCTGTACAAGCCTCCTTGTGAAGCCCATAAAACAGTGACTGTATTCTATAAAATATCTTCCCTAAAAGAAAAATCAAAGAAACTGTGCTTTGCTAAACGGGCGTCACATTTTTATAGGGGGCTGTGTGCTTGAATGCAACGCAAGCCCCAAATCATAGGCCAGAAAAAGAAAAAGATGCTTGTAAGCGTATTTTTAGAGAACCTGTAATTAGTACCTCAAGTCCCCAAGGGTGGCTCAGGCTGGCCTTGGCTTTAACTGAGAAAGCATATATATAACTGCTCCAGCTTTCACATTGATCTCAGAAGATACGCTCATTGTGTTCTACCAAGAGAACAAGGTAAGTCCATTCTGGTGGTGGCAGAGCTGGGAAAGGTGCAGAGGTTAGAAAACAAAATTAATTGAGGGTTTGGGGTCCCTAACCTACAAGGGAAGGGTAAATTGTTTGTGTGGGGATGTTTTGTAGTATGGGACAGAGAGAGAGAACATGGAGCATGGAACATGCAGGGACGCAGAGCATAGCCATCATAGCTAATAATAATAATAATAATAATAATAATAATAATAATAATAATAATAATTTATTATTTATACCCCGCCCATCTGGCCGGGTTCCCCCAGCCACTCTGGGCGGCTTCCAAAAAAACAGAAATTCTAAAATACAGAAATCCATCAAACATTAAAAGCTTCCCTAAACAGGGCTGCCTTGAGCCAGCTAGTAACCATCAATAGCCTTATCCTCCATGAATCTGTCAGTCTTTCTTTAAAACCATCCTCTTTGGGGAGTGAGTTCTATAGCTTAACTATGCACTGCATGAAGAGGTCCTTTCTTTTTCCTGTCTCAAATCTTCCAGCATTCATGAGTTGTAATGTTATGAGAGAGAGAGATTTTTCTTTATCCACTTTCTCCATACCATGTCTAATTTTACGAACTTCTATAAAGTCACCTGTTTCTTGCCTTTTTAGATTAGAGTCCCCAATACTACAACCATTCCTCATAGAGCTATTCTATTCCATCACGTTTGGGCTGCTCTTTTCTGAACCTCCATCTACTTCCAGGTACTCGGTGCTGTGGGGACAATCAGGGGAGAGATGTTGCAGTCATGATCTGCTTGTGGGCTTCACATTGGTTGGCCAGTGTTTTAAGAAAGGGTAATTGACTAGTTGGGCCATCACAGTCATACCTCGGGTTGCAAACGCTGCGGGTTGTACGTTTTTGGGTTGTGGACCACGCCAAACCCGGAAGTACTAGAACGTCACATGCGTGCGCAGACGCAACACTGCGGGTTGTGAACGCTGCGGGTTGCGAACATGCCTCCTGCACGGATCAAGTTCGCAACCCGATGTATGATTGTATTCTGATCCATCAGTGGCCTTCTTGTGTCTTTTGATGGGTCCATCAGCAGTTCTTAGCCATGACAGCTAAAGGGAGCTCACAAATTCAGAGCCAGCCTACTTGTAAACATCAGGTGTCAGGGACATAGGAGAGAGGAAGGTTGTTGTCTTAATTCATTGTGGGTTTCTACGGACATTTAGTGGGGTATTGTGGGGAGGAGGATGCTGAACTGAATGAACCTGGGATCTGATCTAGCAGAACTCTCCTTGGGTTGCCTTGTGTTATTAAATTGCCTTTAATGTGAATGATGATGATGGAGTCCCCTGCAAAAATGTCATTGAGGAAATCCTTCTTCATTATCTGAAAAGCCTGTCACGTGTCTCTATTCATCCTTGATCTGCTGCTTTGAGCATGGCACCCTTTGTCCCTTTACTTTCTTTCAGCTGTGTTGGGTACTGGCCATGCAGATAGACCTGAGATGAGTTTGGGGATTGGTACAGTGACCATTGCTGTTGTGACATCACCAGTGACAAATTAGTGCAATGAAAAGCGGTGACATTTGATATCTTTCACTCAGGTCCTCGGGAGCAGCCTTTGCTCCTGAGGTCCAGAGGTGATTGGAAGAGAAGTCAGTATCAAGGTGGGGCTCAAGACGGGGTCATTGGAGGCATCACTGAGATAGGGACCTTCTGCAGGTCTCTTCTGTGTGTTCAGTGGGATCAGGGTTATGCATGGAGCTCTAAACCATTTCCATTGCAGAGGTTTCTTGCAGGTCTGGATCATTCGATTTCCTAATGCCGGGACCGTGCTTGTTCACAGCTTTGACCCTTTGTCCCAAAATGTTTCCTTCCAGAATCCCCAGCATTACAGAGTTATGGTCTTCTATAGCCACCATTGCAGGATCCAGCACAGCTTCCCAGCTTCAGGGCCATGTGCCAGCCACGGACCTCAGTGCTTTGCGATGAAACATTCGACATGCATCACCAAGAACCACCCACCGTTTGCAGCAAGGTGTCCGGAACCCTGTGATCTGAAGTGCAAGATTCAGTGTCCCGAACCGTGCACCCCGAAATCCCCGGTGCCTGGCGAGGCCAAGTGTGCTGAGGTTTGCGATGCTGCATGTGCTGAGAAAAGTTCATCCCCGCGCATGTCCCCAAGCACCAAACCCTGCCATGAGACCTGCAGCTCTAAAGATCCCCTGCAGCACCACGCTGAGAGAAGCAACCTGTCGGGCCCCTTTCCAGGCCCTTTTCCAGGTCCCTTTCCTATGCTTATGCAGTCAGGAATGCCCAAGCACCCCATGTCATGTGGTCCAAAATTTGGAGTGCAACGCGGCTTCCCCTCCTCCTCCCGATGCTTCCCACCTCGTAATATGTACCAGTACACAGCCTCCAAAACCTTTAAGTCATGCTATGCTAAGTAGGGATCCGTGCAACCTCTATCTGGAAGGAAACTGAACATCAATATCTAAGCCGTTGTTTGCAAGTAGAATGGCCTGGGGTGGGTGGGGAATCATTTTGTAGTAAGAGTCCATTAGAACACAACATCAGGCCCTGTAGTCTATCAATTCTAATAGACGTTCAGAGCTCTGTCCATACCTTCAAAGCATGTAAGTTGTACGCATTTGATGAGGAAAGTGGGATTGTGGCAGAACACTCCACTCCTGACATATACCTAAACATTTATGGGTGTGGGAAGAACCATCCATATGCAGGCTCCTCCATGCAACCCAGGGTCCTGATCAATGCAATCTTGAACCCTGGCCTTGTAATCTAGAACCCTGATCTACCTGATCTGGAACTCCGGGAAAGCAGGTTCTCACTGACCTAGAGAGGCAACAGTATATTTCAAGCTCTTCATACAGGGGTTCTACTCGGACTGTAAAATCAATGGGTGTATGTTGGAGGGGTGGGTCTGGCCTCCACCCAGACCATGTGTATTCAGCTTGAACATCTGGAAAGCCTTTGAGATTTCTAATCAAATTCCTATTGTCTTTAGCTACATGGTAGAAAGGGGTAGAAATGTAGGTAGAAAGGGGAAAATATTCTTCTAGTTTTATAATCATAGCTACAGAAGCTTCGAACAACAAATCCTGTGCATTCATTCATACACCCAAACACACTGAAACTATGGATTTTTAAAATTATTATTTAAGGAAAGGAACAGCTTTGCTATGTACAAAAATGAGGCTTTCATTCTATTCACATTTACCCTGGAGGAACAGAGTGGAACTTATTTATGAGTAAAAATGCATAGCATTGGTCTGTTAATAGCTGTTTCTAAAGCATAGCGTTTTTAGATATAAAAACATGCTTCTCTAAGCTTTGCTCATAGTTCTTCTCAAACTCTCTCCTGCCACCAGTTGCTTTGCCCAAAATAGATGCTAGTTTTGTTTACAATCTCCTTCATGTGGTCCAAAAATGGCTCCAGGACCTCCTTCCTTTTGGATCAGTTTCCATATGGATTAAAACGCTATGTTGCCTTACAGCTTCCATTTGTTGGTTTATTTATTAAATACTTCTGCGTTGCTCCCTTTGTCCAAAAGGAGCAGTTATGATTATTCACAGCTCTTAATGGTTCAGGGCACAGAGGAGGCTCAAAGCTGACCTTAAGAGAAGGTGTTCAAAGATCTCATGGCTGAAAACATACACCACTTAAAAGAGTAATGGCTTCCCCCAAAGAATCCTGGGAAGTGTCATTTGTTAAGGGTATTGGGAGCTGTTATGAAATCCTTGTTCCCCTCATAGAATTACAATTTTCAGAGTGGTTTCGCAGTTGACACCTCTTCCCAGGGAACTTCAGATTGCTTACACAGGGTGGCTTTGGGGTTTTATTTTAAGTGTAGGGAGCTTGATGGGGATTTGTGCAGCTGGGAAACATGCTTTTAGCAAACCCTGAGCCCAAAGGCCACAACTGGTCCAGGGAGTTGTAATCTGAGAATGTTCTTAGACTCCAGATCCCCCTAGCCAGGGTTGGCCAATGGTCAAGGATGATGTGGGTTCAAGTCCACCAACGTCTTGGAGGAATGGAAATTTGCTACCCCTGCCGCAGAGGAATATTTCAGAACTGCTGATCTCTGTGCTGGAGCCTGAGTGCTGGGGTCCTTAGCTGAGGGGTGAGGAGCCTGTTGCCCAACAGAGGATGTAGGACTCAGCATCACCAGCATGCCCAGTGGTCAGGGATGTAATGCAACCAGCTGCAAAGCAGGGATTGCACACATTGGTTAAATGTTTTGTTGATTTATTTTTAACAGTTTTTATTTGCTACAACAGGGATGCGGGTGGCGCTGTGGTCTAAAACACTGAGCCTCTTGGGCCTGCCAATAGGAAGGTCGGTGTTTCGAATCCCCGCAACGGGGTGAGCTCCCGTTGCTCGATCCCAGCTTCTGCCAACCTAGCAGTTTGAAAGCACACCAGAGCCAGTAGATAAATAGGTACCACTCTGGAGGGAAGGTAAAAGGCGTTTCCATGTGCTGCTCTGGTTTCGGTGTTCCGTTGGACCAGAAGCGGCTTAGTCATGCTGGCCACATGACCCAGAAAAACTGTCTGCGGACAAACGCCGGCTCCCTCGGCCTGTAAAGCGAGATGAGCGCCACAACCCCAGAGTCGTCTGCAACTGGACTTAACTGTCAGGGGTCCTTTGCCTTTACCTTTTTTTTATTTGCAACAACATTGTTGTTTTTAAAAATACAGTTTCTAATTCAAAATAATAGTTTACAGTCTAATAGACGCAATACAAAAGAGGGTGAGGGGAATAAAGTAATCCGAGTAAAAATTATTATATATCAGCCCTTTCTGTACTGGGTGGATACCAACGATTATTTATTTGTGTGTCCCCCATTGCAACACTGCTAGCTGCTGTTCTTTTTGTTACGCCCTGAGTTTTCAGCCCTCGCAATCAGGTTTTGTTGCCAAGAGGGTGGAGTATAATGAATGTAGGAGTGTTTGTATATAGGATTTATTCAGGTGTGTGTATGCAGAGTCAGAACTTTGTACAACTTAGGGCTCAACACATTGGATCAGGAGAGCCCTACTGGATCAAGCCAAAGGGGATCCAGTCACCAGCGTCAGCCTACCAAATTCCTCAAGGAAGCCCATAAGCAGAGCACAATGTCAATAGACGTCATAGAATCATAGAGTTGGAAGAGACCACAAGAGCCATCCAGTCCAACCCCCTGCCAAGCAGGAAACACCATCAAAGCATTCCTGACATATGCCTGTCAAGCCTCTGCTTAAAGACCTCCAAAGAAGGAGAGTCCACCACACTCCTTGGCAGCAAATTCCACTGCCGAACAGCTCTTACTGTCAAGAAGTTCTTCCTAATGTTTAGGTTGAATCTTCTTTCTTGTAGTTTGAATCCATTGCTCCGTGACCGCTTCTCTGGAGCAGCAGAAAACAATCTTTCTCCCTCCTCTATATGACACCCTTTTATATATTTGAACATGGCTATCATATCACCCCTTATCCTTCTGTTCTCCAGCTCCCTAAGCCGTTCCTCATAAGGCATTGTTTCCAGGCCTTTGACCATTTTTGGTTGCCCTCTTCTGGACATGTTCCAGCTTGTCAGTATCCTTCTTGAACTGTGGTGCCCAGAACTGGACACAGTACTCCAGGTGAGGTCTGACCAGAGCAGAATACAGTGGTACTATTACTTCCCTTGATCTAGATGCTAGACTCCTGTTGATGCAGCCTCTTTGCCTACCCCCAACATCAAAGGTATACTGTCTCCATGAATGGAGATTCTGTTCCTACCATGGCTAATAAGGACAGGAACCATATGGGATTTGGAAGGATTTGACAGAAGATATGGGTGGCACTCAGTGCCGGATTTACTAAACAAGCTATGCCCCCCCAAAAGAAATTGAAGGGGGAAAACAACCTGGATGCACATTTCCAAAATATAATATATATAAAAAACAAATAAAATAATACCTATATACAGCAACAGTGTTTTGTGTTGTGTAGGCTCCTATTTGTTATGTGCAAATGGCTTTAGATAACTATTAGGTCCATAAATAACCATATAGCATATATTCAAGAGAAAAAAAACAGTGACCATTTGTTGTCGACATAGGACAGCTGGACATATAAAGGGCCCCATTACCTTCAGTAGCTTAGGACCTCATCAAACCTAAATCCGGCCCTTGTGGCACTCATATCTGTCGTATGACGAAGTCAAAGTTCATAGACATTTTCTTAATCATTAGAAAAAGGAGTTTGTTGGGGCGTGTAGAGGAGGAATAAAAACCTTCTGAAATACAAACCCCTGCTATGGATTTGACCGATAGAGGCATGTGCACATCAGGAAACAAATATGCAATCTAAATGGGCTTTATATAGAGACGTACTGAGTTTCCATGAAAATGAATGTAAGCTTAAAAATATATAACAAAATACAAAACCTAGTGGACAACTGGTTTCAATATCATCGATCAAATGCAATCTATAAAAAGGATTCAAAGAATAGATTCACTGGGGAAAAGTCAAATTTTGAAGCTGGTTCATGTGAAAATAATGAGAAACAAATTTCTAAATGGATACATTTTTGCTAGCATAGGAAACAAAGGGTGAAATGGTCAAAACAGCAATGATTAAGTGGGCAAAGGATTTGGAAACTCCTGATGTGGTTGAATTACATCACTCATCATCCCCAGCCAAAGTGACCAATTTTGGGAGTCCACCAACATTTGGAGTGCTGCAGGTTCCACAACCCTGAACCAGAAGTTCCTAGTGAGAACCAACACTGCCCTCTTGTGGTTAATTATTTTTGGGGAAAAGAATGCAGCCATGCTCCTCTGGACCGGATGAATTTAAGTAGTGTCCATCTTTCCAAGCCACTAGAAATCCCCAGTACCAGCCTATTCAAATTCATTTTAAGCATTTGAGAAATGTATCTCAGAACCAAAATATATAAATATAACCTGTGGGAACAAAAAAGAAAAGAAAAGTTGCTTGTTATAGTTAGGTGATAAACAATTGCCCAGTGCCATTATTCCAGATTTTGTCCAATTAAACGTATGGCTTGAAATTCTACCCAAAGTATTAGTTATTTTTATTAATTTGAGTATTGGTGCTGCAGGTGTACTAATAAACAGTTTTTAAAAAATCATCGATGTATAAAACTAATTTAAATTCTGCTTGCATGTGACCATAAGCAAATTTCTGCCTTTTCTACATAACAACATAAGAAGATTCTGCTGGATCTCAATGGCTCAATCACCCCAGTGAATTTATATACTGCCCTATACCTGGATGTCTCAGGGTGGTTCACAGAAAAGATTGCAATATATGAAATAAAAACAAAAACATTATTCCCCCCCCCCCAAAGAGCCACATTTTAAAATGGTATAGGATGTCAATCAGGTCAACCAAAGGCCTGGTTAAAAAGGAATGTTTTTGTCTGGCACCTAAAGCATAGCTGCCAAGTACCCCATATTTCCCGGGAAACCCCTGTTTATCCTTACCATTTCCAGGAGGTCTCCCGTTCCAGCTCCTCTCCCGTTTATTTCCCTTATTTTTATTCCTGTCGGTGGCCATTTTTCTGGTGCCGCTTTGCCCATCTGTGGGCACCAGAAAATGGCCAGCGCTGGAAGTCGCGTCTACGCATGTCCAGAAGTGTGTAGGTGCAACTTCCGGTGTCGCTTTGCCCATCTATGGGCACCGAAAATGGCCGGCGCCGACACCGGAAGTTGCGTCTACGCACTTCCGGACATGCGTAGATGCAACTTCCGACGCCGGCCATTTTCTGGTGCCCATAGATGGGCAAAGCGAAACGGGAAGTTGCGTCTACCTGGGGAGAGCATTCCACAGACTGGGAGCCACTGCAGAGAAGGCCCCGTTCTCGTGTTGCCACCCTACGGACCTCTTGAGGAGGAGGCAAATGAATTAGGGTCTCAGTAGATGATCTCAGGGTTCGGGGAGGTTCACATGGAAAGAGGCGGTCCTTGAGGTATTGCGGTCCTGAGCCATTTAAGGCTTCATAGGTCAAAACCAGCACTTGGAATTGGGCCCAGAAACTAATTGGTAGCCAGTGCAGTCGGACCAGGATCGGTGTAAACTGTCTTGCTCCGGTGAGCAACCTGGCCGCTGGATTCTGCACCAGCTGATGTTTCCGAACTGTCTTCAGAGGCAGCCCTACGTAGAACGCATTGCAGTAATCTAACCTTGACGTTACCAGAGCATAAACAACAATTATGGTCACGGGTAGTAGATACCCATGGGAAACCCACAAGCAGGATTCAAGCACAAGAGCAACTTTTCCCTCCAGTGGTTTCCAGTAACTGGAATCCAGAAGCATTGCCGAATTCTGTCTGATTGCACGTGCCAGTGGTCTCAAACACAAATAAAACATTGGATTCCAGCAGAAAACAAGCACGGCTCTTACTATGGCTTCTTCCTGCTTCTACCCATCACTCACACACTTTGTTCTCCCTTTGTCTTTCTCACTACCAGCCAGGTGTGTATGGGGGGGGGGCTACCCATGAGGAGGGCCCACCCATTTGCCCTCTGGCACAAAGCTTTGCTATACTAATGAACATGCTGTGACCCATTACATCACCAATAAGCTGGTCTAGATACTTCAACCATTGAATCCCCCAAACTCAGAAGGCTAGATATAGAAGATGATATGAATAGATATAGATTCAGGTAGGCATGCATGTTGGTCTGATGCAGTCGAAATAATAATAATAATAATAATAATAATAATAATAATAATAATAATAATAATTGTCCAGTAGCACCTTATAGACCAACTAAGTTTGTTCTGGTATGAGCTTTCGTGCGCATTCAGAGTATCTGAAGAAGTGTGCATGCACATGAAAGCTTATACTTATATACGTATACCAGAACAAACTTAGTTGGTCTATAACAGGGATGTCCAACAGGTTGATCGTGATCTACTGGTAGATCCCCATAAGGTTTTGATAGATTGCGGTTGGTCTCTGGCTCCCTTTCCTCAACAACTTTGAGCTGAACCCCCCCCCCAAAAAAATGGGGGTAGATCACTGCTAGTTTTAAATTCTGAAAGTAGATCGCAGTTTCGTAAGAATTGGCCACCCCTGGTCTATAAGGTGCTACTGGACAACTTTTTATTTTTATGTAGGCAGTGCTTTTTTTTTCTTTTTAAAAAATGTTTAGGGGTACTCTCATTTTGACTCAAGAAAATCACCATTTTATAGTTCAAATCAGGGAAAATAAATACAGTGGTACCTCTACTTACGAATAACTCTACTTACAAATGTTTCTACTTACGAATGGAGCCCCGTCCGCCACCTTGGATGCGGTTTAGATAGGATTTTTTCTATTTACAAATTTTTAGATAGGGTTGCTTCTACTTACGAATTTTTTTCCTCCTAATGCATTCTTATGGGATTTGACTTACAATTTTTTTTGACTTACGAATGTGTGTTCGGAACACATTAAATTTGTAAGTAGAGATACCACTGTACAGTAAATGGACAAAAGTACAAAGAACATGTGTTACTTCATATTAGACAGTTGACAGCTCACAGTAACTTCCACATTGGCATGAGGTTGTGTGAACTAACATCTTCCTGATTTCTCTGTAAAACACCACACATCCACATTCCACACTGCTTCACACATTAAACGCTCGCTTCTGTCTGAGACTCAGGAAACAAGGCCGCCATTGGGGGTAGCAACAGAACTGATGATTCACTGTGCTAGAGAGGAAACTAAAAAATGTTTAGGGGTATGCGTACCCCTGCGTATCCCCAGAAGAAAAATCCACTGGACATAGATAAATACAGAAATAGATACAGTGGTATCTCAGTTTAAGTACACAATTGGTTCTGGAAGTCTGTACTTTACCTGAAGTGTACTTAATCTGAAGCAAACTTTCCCACTGAAATAATGGAAAGTAGATTAATCCGTTCCAGACGGGTCCACGGAGTACTCAACCTGAAGCGTACTTAACCCGAAGTATGAGTGTAATTGGTTCTGGAAGTCCGTACTTAACCTAAAGCGAACTTTCCCATTGAAAGTAACGAAAAGTGGACTAATCCGTTCCAGACGGTCCGCAGAGTACTTAAACTGAAAGTACTCAAACCGAAGTGTACTTAAACTGAGCTATGACTGTATTTGACAAAACTGTCTACAAAGAGGTGTGCTGAGAAATTTGTGATAAAATGTTGATAATGCAATCTGGTGTTAAAAAAATGCAAACTGGTGTTGAAATGTAGATGACTTAATTTAAACATGGAAAACTGAGGAACTTGTCAGAAACTGAGATTGACATTTCCCTGCTGCCCCACCCACTCTCCAAGGCATTGCAGAACAGTGGATCAGCACTCCTAAAATGAGGAAATCTGTTCTCTTTGGGAGGAGTACAAAAAGGGAACATATTAATGTAAGTCACAGAGGTGCTGAGGCAGGGAATGGGTGGGTAGGGACCGGCCCTGATGATAGGGAAGGGAGTTGACCTTTGTGAGCTTATCGCTTGGCAATTAGTGTAAGGAAAGCCACCACCCATTTAGTTCTCATTTCTGGCTTAGGTGAGTGTCAGAGTGTGGGGTGGGCCTCCTTTTGCTGGGCGAGTTCCATAATCATCCCAACCTACTCCCTTTTCTTACAGGTGTGTTTACCAAAATGCTTGAGAACACATTTTTGCATTATCAGCAAAGCAAGTACCACCACCCGAAGACCTGGATCTGAGTCCTCTTTCAAAAAAAATCCAGAGACCAGCTCTGTCCAACTCTGAAGCCCAGAGCCTTCTCCAAATCTTGTGAAAGTTTTGGAGTCTGGGGTGCCTCCAGGCTAGAAATAAAAAGGATCTGTCAATTCTGTCCGCCTCAGTTTCTCATTTTTCCAGTCTTAAATTCAGTTCTGAAGCTATCTGAGATTTAATTGTTAATCCTCGTGAAAATTCATCAACAATTTTCACATAATAAATATACTTAAACTGAGGTTACCTGATTCTTTTCATTGAATACGGGGACACTTTTCAACTTCAGTCGGAATGATAGGATTTTGCCAGGGGACTGATTTGTAAATCCAGGGACTGTCCCCGGGAAACGGGGACGTCTGGTAACCTTAACTTAAACATACACAAACATTTCTGAAAAGATGGGTTGGTTGAAGAACTGCACTACAAAATTTGGAAAAGTGTGCCATTTGAAGGAAGATTGTATTTTGGTTCTCATGTTGTTGTGGAAAGTGCAAATTTAATAGCTCATCTTTAGATGTGATCTGAATTGAATTTCTCACCAATCCCTACTGCAGACTGTGAGTATTTTTCAGGAGGGATTCTAGCATAAACTGGAACTTTCATATTCTCCCCAACTGTGGTGTTCAGAGGCATTCTGCCTTGGATTTTGGAGGCAGAGCATAGCCATTGTGGCTGGTAGTCGGGGATAGCCTTATCCCCCCATGAATTTGTCAAATCCTTTTTTAACACCATTAAAGTTGCTGGCCATCACTCCCCCATTCCATAGTTCGGAATTTGCAAATGACAGCAACACCTCCCCTGTGTTCTAGGAAATGATCCATAATGATTTGGGGTGGGGGCAGGGTCGGTTCTAGGTAGATCCCTGGTGGTGCGGTGCGCCAGGGCGCCGGGCTGGTAGGCAGGTCGCTGCGCAGCGAAGCCGCGTGGAAACCATGCTGTGCCCTGCGAGGGCGGGTGCGCCGGAGGGATCTCCGCCCCTCGGCGCCAGGGCGCCCGACCTGCTCGAGACTGCCCTGGGTGGGGGAAATGTTGAAAAGTACTCACCCCCCCCCCAAAAAAAACCCAGTGTCATTTTTGTTGGGGATAATTCAGACTGAAATTCCCAGGTATCTAAAAAGGTTATTTATGTATGCCACTACTGCGGCCCGTGTTTTGTTAGCCCCCAAATGGAAAATGAGCAAGGTCTCAACTAAAGCAGGATGGCAACTTAGGTTGACAGAATATGCACAACTCACAGACTTAAAATATAGATACAGGTAGGTAGCCATGTTGGTCTGACATAGTAAAAAAAAAAAATTACTTCCAGCAGCACCTTAGAGACAAACTAATTTTGTCATTGGTATGAGCTTTCGTGTGCATGCACATATCTTCATTAAATGCATGCACACGAAAGCTCATACCAATGACAAAATTAGTTGGTCTCTAAGGTGTTGCTGGAAGGATTTTTTTGTTTAAAATATAGAATAAGAGAACAAGAATAGTATACATTTAAAGAAGATTGGAAAATGGTTATTGAATATATGGGGGGAAAATGTGTACAGCTGAAAATGCTGGCAGCATTAAGATAAATTCAACAGTGCAAACAAGTTTTGATGAATGCAATAATGGAATACTGAATGGCATCATTTTTGTAAATATGCAGGGATTTATGATATGTAAAATGAACCATGGAAAGAGAAGAACGGAAGTCACTGATATCTTAAGGTTGTTAAAGAGCGTTTTTAATTGTAAAACAGAAAATTTAATAAAAATTATATATTACCATATAATGAAAGATTAGCAAGTCTACCCCTGGCTGGAAGCTGACAGGTGCTTGTCAGATAAATTTACAAACATATATACTGTGTATCTAGGGGTACCCCACTCCTAAGTTTGCATAAACAACTCCCTTATTTTTGGATAGCCCTTTCTTGCTTCCAAAATGATTGGCACTCATCCATCCAATCCAAGTGCACTATTATGGGACTGTATGTGTTTATTTAAGGCAGGCACCCCCAAACTTGGCCCTCCAGATGTTTTGTTACTACAATTCCCATCATCCCTGACCACTGGTCCTGTTAGCTAGGGCTGATGGGAGTTGTAGTCCCAAAACATCTGGAGGGCCGAGTTTGGAGATGCCTAATTTAAGGGACCCAGGTGGCGCTGTGGTTAAACCACTGAGCCTAGGGCTTGCTGATCAGAAGGTCGGCGGTTCGAATCCCTGTGACGGGGTGAGCTCCCGTTGCTTGGTCCCAGCTCCTGCCAACCGAGCAGTTCGAAAGCACGTCAAAATGCAAGTAGATAAATAGGAACCGCTACAGCGGGAAGGTAAACGGCGTTTCCATGTGCTGCTTTGGTTTGCCAGAAGCGGCTTTGTCATGCTGGCCACATGACCTGAAAGCTATACGCCGGCTCCCTCGACCAATAATGTGAGATGAGCGTGCAACCCCAGAGTCGGTCACGACTGGACCTAATGGTCAGGGGTCCCTTTACCTTTAATTTAAGGCTTACCTAGCACCGCCACCAGAAACAGATGAGCATCCACTCTGATTTATTTACTGAGAAATCAGACAACATTCACTGTTTAATCAGCATTCATCGTCATTTGTTTGCAGGAAGGTGAAACGGCATTTGCATCAAGCAAGCATCACCCCACATGTTCCAGGGCATTTCACTATCATTTTCCTGATAGCAAGAAGTCGCCGTCTGTTGGGGAAGCAGGTTTGTTGTGCAAGATGCATTATAATGGTGTAACCTGAATCTACCGACACTTGTGTTTGAAAACCACCTGGAAATAGGGACAGATTGGAAGCTCCCTGATTTGACTGGTGGCAGCTGACCTGATTTCTTTCTCAACATTGCAAACCACATCTCTGTAGCCCATTTAACAGTAGGAAATAATAGGCAGCAATATAATAATAATAGTAATTGACCAAACCCAAAAGGCACATTCCTGAACCTGGTTCTTCTCTTTGAGCTCTATAAACACATTCAGTAAACAAATGGAAATATTCAAGCCCCTGAATCTCAAGTGGTCTCATTCTTTTAGGGCAGTTTCTGAATAATTCTACAAAATCTATCATCTATTTATCATCTACCGATCGATCGATCATCTACTGTATTGGCCCGAATATAAGCCACACCTGCAAATAAGTCACACCTTTAAAATTCAAGGGGAAAAAAAGAAAAAAGACAATCTCCGAATATAAGCCACTCCCTTAAAATTGGAGAGAAAAAGAAGAAAAGTCAATTAGATTCAGGGAATAAAATAGTGGTTTTATTTTAACATATAATGGTACCTCGGGTTAAGAACTTAATTTGTTCTGGAGGTCCATTCTTAACCTGAAACTGTTCTTAACCTGAGGTACCACTTTAGCTAATGGGGCCTCCTGCTGCCGCCACCGCCACACAATTTCTGTTCTCATCCTGAAGCAAAGTTCTTAACCTGAGGTACTATTTTTGGGTTAGTGGAGTCTGTAACCTGCAGAGTCTGTAACCTGCAGTGTCTGTAACCCGAGGAACCACTGTAAGCCTTTGATCTTGCAAGCCTACCAAAATTACAGTAACTACAATCGCTAAAATCGCAAATCGGCAGTAAAACATTTTTTGTTTTATTTTGTGGAGAGGGTGGTACTCCTTTCCAAGTGCCTTCCCTACAGGGAAAAGCACTCCATGCAGGAATTCAATCCTCCTGCTTTTGGTTGGTAGGGGCCAGCAATGTCTTTACCATTGGACGTAGTGGCGTGGAGAGCCAGGGCGCCAAGCAATGGAGGGCACCAGGCAAAGAGTCCAGGGAGGGGAGAGCGGGGAGGGGAGAGTGGGGAGGTAAGCGCGGCGGAGTGGGGGCTTGGTGCCTATGTGCCTCCAGTGCCCGTCGGAGGCAGGAAGGCTCCAGATGCTTTCCCGCAGTCCAGAGCTCTCTCCACTGGCTCCGTGACACTCCACCTCCTCGGCTACGTGGTGTGTGCTTGCATCCCAAGCTCTGCACATAATAAACGTGACTCTACCACCGCTTCCCCCGTCCACTCTACCTCAAAAGATCCCCACGCTCGAGGCTACACACTGCAACTGCTGCCCCCAGCGCCCCTCCCACCTTCCCCTGCTTCTCCACTGCCTTGCACGGAGCCTGCCTCCTCCCGCTGCCCCCACTACCTCTGCACTCCTTCACATGAACCACGTTTCCTCCCACTGCCCGATCCCCTCCCAGTCACGCTCTCTGCTCCTCTCCCCTTCCTCCCCAAGCAAGGACGGCGAGACTGTGGCTGAGTGAGCACGCTTCTCTGCTGCGGCGATGCAGATGGCCCAGCTTGCATCGCCTGTCCCTGCCCGGATGAGACTCCTGCCTGCCTCCCGTGCTGCCCCCATTGCACCCGGCTGCCCGGCCCCACACCATAATCCCACTGCAGGAGCGGATGCCTGGCCGTGCGCGATCAGCACTGGGCAGCAGGGTGAGGGCGGGATCAGCCTTTCCTAAAAAAGGTCAACAACTTTGGGGTCCCTCTTAAAAAAGGTCAACAACTCTGGGAAATGGGGGGCATGGCGCCGGAGGGATATTTGCACCATGGCACTGGATATGCTTAAGATGGCCCTGGTAGGGGCGGGTGCAGTGCCTCCTTCTTCCTCTACCCCCATCCAACTGGGCTTAAAACAAAAAACAAAAAAACCCCACAATTAAACATTAACTCTGGCCCCAAATTGATTCTGGCTCAAATACAAGGGAGGAGGTAAATGAGTCAGCCAGTGAAAAGCAGGGAGGGGCCAGAAATTTCAAAGCTAAGGAAGGAAGATATGACTAGCAGACTGAGAAAGAGCATGATGCACATTTCACCACCAGGGGGCAGCAGCAGCCTGTCATTTTACAATACTGCATCATCACCAAGTCCCTTGTCATGTTGTCAGGACTTCAAGAAGCAAAGCAGCCGAGAGGATTCTGCCACCTGGTGGCCTGAGATAAGACTTGCTTCCTCTGGGCAATATCACCATCTTATTGACGGTTACAGAACCGGGGTGGGAGACCTAACGGGGTGTGCACCAACCGCAACATTTGGTTTGTGCTCCAGTTTTGTAGCTTGTAAAGCAGGCTGATTAAGCTTAGACTCATTTGGGGGCTGCTTTTTTTCAACTTGAGACTCCACTTCTTTTGCTCACACCTTTAACTGTTAGGAACATAAGAAGAGCTTGCTAGATAGAACAGGCAATTGAGCCATCAAGTCCAGCATCCTGTTCTCACAGGGGCCAACCAGATGCCTCAATGGGAAGCCCTTCAATGGGAAGCCCTTCAAGCAGGACCTGAGCACAAGAGCACTCTCACTACTTCTGATTCATTGAAATGGGCATTCAGAGGCAGACTGTCTCCAGTGGACGTGGAAGCAGGGCTTTTTCCAGCCGTGGAAGAGGGGCTTTTCTCAGTTCTCTTCGGTAGGTGCTATTGCCATTTTAAGGGAACAAGCAAGACATTCGTGGTGAGTTCCTGCACTTCTTTCTCTAGAAAAATAGGTGTGTGTGTGTGTGTGTGTGTGTGTGTGTGTGCTTTAAATTTTCTGTTTTACAACTTAGAATACTCACAACATCTTTAAAATATCCAACAACTTCCCTTCTTCTCTTACCATGGTTCATTTTAGATTCAGGTAGGTAGCTGTGTTGGTCTGACGCAGTTGAAATGAATTAAAAAATTGCCCAGTAGCACCTTAGAGACCAACTAAGTTTGTTCTGGCTATAAGCTTTCGTGTGCATGTATCTGAAGAAGTGTGCGTGCAAATGAAAGATTATACCCAGAACAAACTTAGTTGGTCTCTAAGGTGCTACTGGGCAATTTTTTAAATTGTTTAAATTTATTTTGACATGGTTCGTTTTGTATATCATAAATCCCTGCATATTTTGCAAAAAATAAACCATTCAGTATTCCATTAGTACATCCATCAAAACTTATTTACACTGTTGAATTTATCTTAATGCTGCCAACATTTTCAAGCGTACACAATTTGCCCCCATGAATTCAATAAACATTTTCCAATCTTCTTTAAGCATATCTTCTTTTTGTTCTCTTATTCTATAGGTTAAGCCTGCAAGCTGCGTATACAGGTATGCAAAAAATAGTACTGTTTGGAACATAAAGACATCATGACTAGTAACCACTGATTGCCTGATCCTCCATGACGTTGTCTAAACTTCATCTAAAGCCATCCTATTTGGAAATCGAAACTCAGCTATAACTATTTCACGGGCAGCACTGTTTCTACTACACGAGGAATAGCTCACATTGGATTGAACAGATGATAACATAGCAACTAAGTATATGGCAACGTAGGAACAAATAGATAATGGGGTGGACCAACATTCCCATGAGCAGGGATCAACTCGTGCCAAAAATGTCTTCCAGCACCTATCCCTGGATGTGGGCAGAGATTTATGGGATTACAGTGGAACCTCGGTTTATGAACACCTCGGTTTACGAATTTTCGGTTTACGAATGCAGCGGGCCCATCTGGAATGGATTAATTCACTTTCCATTACTTTCAGTGGGAAAGTTCGCTTCAGTTTATGAACGCTTCAGTTTATGAACAGACTTCCGGAACCAATTGTGTTCATAAACTGAGGTACCACTGTATTTGATTTTGTTGATGAATAGCAATTTCATGAAGCAGTTTCACGCATTCCCCTCAAAATTCCTACTCAGTCGCCAGAAAAGGGTGACTAGCAAAGAAGGCAACTGTAGAGGAAGGAGGGAGGGAGGGTACTGAAAAGAGAAGACAGAAGAAGAGGACCTGGTGCTGGCCTAAATAACCACCTTGCCATCCCATATTCAGTGGGCACTCCTGCCTACATGTTTATAAAACCCCTTTCCTTGGAAAAGAACAACTCACAAAGGTAAAGGTAAAGGTAAAGGACCCCTGGCAGTTAAGTCCAGTCACAGACGACTCTGGGATTGTGGCGCTCATCTCAGTTTACAGGCTAAGGGAGCTGGTGTTTGTCCGCAGACAGTATTTCCAGGTCATGTGGCCAGCATGACTAAGCCACTTCTGGTGAAACCAGAGCAGCGCACGGAAACGCTGTGTACCTTCCCACCGGAGCGGTACCTATTTATCTACTTGCACTTTTTGGCATGCTTTTGGACTGCTAGGTTGCCAGGAGCTGGGACCAAGCAACGGTAGCTCACCCCGTCACGGGGATTCAAACCGCCGACCACAGCGCCACCTGCTCCCAAAGGTGGATGTCTGTGGCAAATTCACCATCACTGAAAGGGGTAAGCAGAATTGCCAGAGAGGATGTGAGGATGCATCACTAACATGGGAAGGCAAACTAAGGCCCGGGGGCTGGATGCAGCCCAATCGCCTTCTCAGTTTGCCCCGTGGATTGTTCAGGAATCAGTGTGTTTTTACATGAATAGAATGTGTCCTTATATTTAAAATGCATCTCTGGGTTATTTGTGGGGCATAAGAATTCAGGTCCCCCCTCAAAAAAAAATAGTCTGAGGGACAGTGGACCAGCCCCCTGCTGAAGAAGTTTGCTGACCCCTGCTCTAGAAGGCCAAAGGTTCCAAGCTCCTGTTCTAGACATATGTCCCAACCAATCTGGGATCACACCTTAAATATGCTTACAGAGGTGGGAAAAGGGCCTGTGGCCCTCCATGTTTGTTGGACCCCAGCTCCCTTTAGCCTCAGCAGTCAGCACGGGAAATGGTCATGGCTATTGGGAGATGTAGAGCAGGGTGGTTTTGTTGTTGCTGAATCAAACCATGACACACACCTTGGCTATGAACAACTGGGTCCTAAATATACCTTTTCCACTACTTTTTTGATTTTATGTTTTTTATGGGCCGTTTGGCAGAGTGAGTCAGATTGTTTTCTGTCTGCTGCCAAATGCTTCATGGGCGTGGGAAGTTGCAAACTGAAGAGCGAAGGTTTAAAATTGCAGGTTGGGTGTAATTGCTCTGTGCCAAGAACCATGAACACGGGAGTAGCTCAGAAGAGGAGTTAGCATCTTGCAACATTCTCTTGCCCCAGAGATGTGGTAGGGGAGTGAAGGAAGTTGTGTGACATTCTTGATGGTGCTGGTGTGGTTTCCCTCAGCATTTGTAGCTTACATGGGCTTGAAAATGGGTCACTCTGAAACATGAAAGCAGACAGAATTCCCTCCTAAATTGGAATTGGGAAGGAATGGGAGAAAGCAACGTAACTGGCTGTAGCCACCTACCCCTTTGCGAGTTCCACTACTTTTTCACAGTCATCTACTTTTCACGGTCATGTGGTTGAAGAAGTGAAGATTTTAAATGTGGTTGTGGGAGGACAGAGGATCCCACATATAGGCTGCCTGCTAGTCTCCTTCTCCCCCTTTCCTCACCACCAGGCTTTTTTTTTTTTTTTGGACAGCTCTGGATCATTCTGGCTGGACCTGATCCGACCTGGGGTGACCTGAGGCTTCCTGAACCACATTTAGTCAAGTTCCAAGTCGACCCTAATTGGCCCAATGCAGTTCAGGATCCAGGATCCAGTTGGATCTGGTTAGATCTAGTGCACAGCCTTAATATAAAGATGAAAACTGTGAAAAATGGTTTTGGAAAAATGGAGCTCACCCACGACCCAAACAAATTCTACTCCACCGCTGGCCCAATGGAGGGCTCTGTTGAGTAACTGACCTCATTGTTTGGGTGCCCAAACCAGGTGAGCGTGATGGAAATTGAAGATAGGTATGTAAACAGAGGGAGATGCCTCCGGAAACAGGCGGTAGTGAATCAGGTGGAGGAGAAAATAAGGTGTACAGTTACACCTGGATCACAGGGAGGATGACTCAAGCATTAAGTTCCAGATGGTTTGTGGGATTTGCTAGGTGTGGACAGAAGAAGCATCTCTAGATCATGCCTATAATTCTTTGGTCCACTTTGAGATGTGACCAGGAATGTACTAATGAAAACGCCAACATTAGACACCTCCACACCTTGCATTTAGTCATTCAAGTCACATGTATGCAAGCAGACATCCAATGCAGCTCAATGATGGAAGATTAAAGGTAAAGGGACCCCTGACCATTAGGTCCAGCCGTGACCGACTCTGGGGTTGCGGCGCTCATCTCGGATTACTGACCGAGGGAGCCGGTGTACAGCTTCCAGGTCATGTGGCCAGCATGACAAAGCCGCTAGGTTGGCAGGAGCTGGGACTGAGCAACAGGAGCTCACCCCGTCACAGGAAAGATTAATGGAAGATTAAGGGCAGGCAAAAGGAAGGACTTATTCACGCAGTGCATAGGCAAAATGTGGAAGTCTCTCCTATAGGAGGCAATGATGGCCAGCAACTTGGATGGCTTTAAAAAAGGATTAGAAAAGTTGGTGGAGGAGAAGGTTATTGTCGGCTATTAGGCATGTTGGCTGTGCTTTGCCTCCATGGACAGAGAACATAGTGCTTCTGTATACCAATTGCTGGGAAACTGCAGGAGGAGAAAGTGTTCTTGCACTTGGTCCCACAGGTATCTGGTTGGCCATTGTGAGAACAGATGCGGGACTAGATGGGCCTTTGGCCTGATCCAGACAGCTCTTCTTGTGTTCTTACGGACAAGGAAATGGCCTAGAGCAATCACCTTTAAATGGATGAAGCCATTCAATCAAATAATCAGCGGGGTGGGGTGGGGTGGAGCAGCTCCCCTATGAGGAAAGGTTGCAATCTTTAGAGTTTTTATTTTATTTTAGAGAAAATGGGAGTAAGTGGACAGATGGTGGGGTGTATAAAATTTTGCATGGCATGGAGAAAATGGAATGGATGTTGACGTTAACTGGAGACAAAGTTGATAGGTGTGGTTAGAGAAAAAACTATTGCTGAAATTTATCGATAACAATTAGAGAACTCCTTTTTGGAATTAATCTGAAACATTTGGGTTGGAAGATTGGGGAACTATTGCCTAACAGAAAGTAGATCGATTGGATGTCATTCCAGAGTGAATATTTTGAATAATTTATTTTATGTAAAGGACATATTGTATTACGAAGAAACTTCTACACACACACACACACACACACACACACACACACACACACACACACAGTAGTTGACCCTCCCACGCGTTGCTGTGGGTTATCCCTGTGGCTGCCCCCACCCTGTGACGATCCATGACGCGTTGCTGTGCCTGACTCAGGGTCATAGCTGTCAAGTTCTCCCTTTTTTAAAGGGAAATTCCCTTATGCTGAAAAGGCTTCCTCACGAGAAAAGGGAAAACTTGACAGCTATGCTCAGGGTCAATGTTTCCCAGGAAAGGGGGAGGATGTGTCCGCTCCCCCCTGGACTATGTGTTTTCTCTCCCCCCCCCCGGTAGTTGTGTCTCATCCCTGTGTTTTCTCCCATGAGTGACCCATGAGGTATCCCGTCCCCCCTCCCCCCACCCTGTGGCTCCCCCCACCCTGTAAAGTAGAGCTGAGGCCTACTTTGAAGGCTTTGAAGTAGCAGCAAGGTCTGTCGGCCTTAGCTTGGGCTAGTATTTAAATGCGAGCCGAGGGCTCAGCCCTGTATCTCCAGTCCTTGGCCCCAGCCTGACTCTGTGGGTTGTCTGGTAATGGCCGCCTTGGTGATTTCAGTTGCTCGGTTGATGACATCATTATTTGGTGCCACCCTTCAGAGATTCTGCTGGTGAGAGCACATGATCTGCCTTTCTATTGGATGCTGCTGGAGTCTTCAGACCTTCTGCTGGTGATGTCTAATTTGGGCGCCACTTATTTGTGTTTAATCATTATTTTAGGTATGAAAGGTATGCTTTTTGGGGGGGAAATATGCCATATCCCTCCCTGATGGGCAAGGTACGCTTTGTCCTAATTTGATGCAATTTGGTTCAGCGGTTATGGAGGAAGGGTGTTACATCCGCGCACGCAGTGGGGACATTTAGATAGATAGATAGATAGATAGATATGATAGTGGGTCAATATTAGTTTTCCTCCCTCTCATAGTGAGAACTTGGGAACATCCAATGAAGCTGAACACTGGAAGATTCATGACATAAGAAAACCCTCCTCCTCACATAGGTAAACCCTCGGCCACGCAGTAGTGATGGCCACTCACTAGGGTGGTTTTAAAAGAATTTTAGCCAAAGTTGCATGAGAAAAGGCTATCAGTGACCACCAGCCACTATGGTTGTGTTCTCCCTCCACTGTTGGAGGCGGTATGCCTCTGAATGACAGTTGCTGGGAATCACAAGTGGGCCATTGCACTCAGATCCTGCCTTCATGCTTCCCATGAGGATCTGGTTGGCCACTGTGGGGACAATATGCTGAACTAGATTTGGCTTGATCCAGCAAGGCCTTCTTATACCACACAACAGGTAGAAATGAACAGGTGGAAGCATCATCTCCTAGACAGGCAGCAGCAGGAAAAATCATCACCTGTTTTAATTCTGTCACATCTGTCACCAAAAGGCACTTTGCTTCAATTGTTGCTTAGTCGTTTAGTCATGTCCGACTCTTTGTGACCCCATGGACCAGAGCACGCCAGGCACTCCTGTCTTCCACTGCCTCCCGCAGTTTGGTCAAACTCATGTTGGTGGCTTCGAGAACACTGTCTAACCATCTCTTCCTCTGTCGTCCCCTTCTCCTAGTGCCCTCAATCTTTCCCAACATCAGGGTCTTTTCCAGGGAGTCTTCTCTTCTCATGAGGTGGCCAAAGTATTGGAGCCTCAGCTTCAGGATCTGTCCTTCCAGTGAGCACTCAGGGCTGATTTCCTTCAGAATGGAGAGGTTTGATCTTCTTGCAGTCCATGGGACTCTCAAGAGTCTCCTCCAGCACCATAATTCAAAAGCATCAATTCTTCGGCGATCAGCCTTCTTTATGGTCCAGCTCTCACTTCCATACATCACTACTGGGAAAACCATAGCTTTAACTATACGGACCTTTGTAGGCAAGGTGATGTCTCTGTTTTTTAAGATGCTGTCTAGGTTTGTCATTACCTTTCTCCTAAGAAGCAGGGGTATTTTAATTTCGTGACTGCTGTCACCATCTGCTGTTTCTCTTGAGTGCCTATTCAATTACCTTATAAATAGCAGCAAGTTGGTCACCCATATTTTTAAAGGGGGGCACATGTCTCGCCTTCTCTCTTCTAAGCCAGACTTTCCCAACCTGGAATCTTTCAGGTGTTGTTGGACTACACAACCCATCTTCCATTTCCATTGGCCAAGAGGGCCGTGGCTGTTTAGAGTTGAGGTCCAGCAACAGCTGGAGGGCCTCAAGTTCCCCACTCCTCCTATAACCTTTATGTGACACTCCTTTCTGTCCTTGTGTGCAACAGACACATCCTACCCTGTTGAAAGCTTATTTCCATTTTTATGTGCATGCCAATTAAGATCACTGCATGCCAGGGGCTCTCTCCACCATGCCTCTCCCTGCTAATTCCTTTTGTTAATAGGTCATTAACATAAACAAACTCAAGGAGCTCCTTGACAACTTGGAGCATTAATTGATTGAAGGTAACTGACCTGGGATGACGTTTTGCATTCCAGATGAGGCAGGGAAATCTGACTGGATTGTTGCACCCACACCCAGAATGGAGGTGTGTTAACCCACTTGTGTTGAGTTAAGTAGGACCACACATGCCATGGAAACTGAACACTGTGGTGGAAGAGCAGATGAAGGGCCTCTAACCACTTGCTTGATTGAGAGAGAGCTAAGAACATAAGAGCCCAGCTGGCGCCACAGGGTTCTGTCTTGGGCCCAGTCTTATTCTTATTCTTATCTTTATAAACCACTTGGATGATGGGCTTGAGGGCGTCCTGATCAAGTTTGCAGATGACACTAAATTGGGAGGGGTGGCTAATACCCCAGAGGACAGGATCACACTTCAAAATGACCTTAACAGATTAGACAACTGGGCCAAAGCAAACAAGATGAATTTTAACAGGGAGAAATGTAAAGTACTACACTTGGGGGGACAAAATGAAATGCACAAATACAGGATGGGTGACACCTGGCTTGAGAGCAGAACATGTGAAAAGGATCTAGGAGTCTTGGTAGACCACAAACTTGACATGAGTCAACAGTGTGATGCAGCAGCTAAAAAAGTCAATGCAATTCTGGGCTGCATCAATAGGAGTATAGCATCTAGATCAAGGGAAGTAATAGTACCACTGTATTCTGCTCTGGTAAGACCTCACCTGGAGTACTGTGTCCAGTTCTGGGCACCACAGTTCAAGAAGCATACTGACAAGCTGGAATGTGTCCAGAAGAGGGCAACCAAAATGGTCAAAGGCCTGGAAACGATGCCTTATGAGGAACGGCTTAGGGAGCTGGGTATGTTTAGCTTGGAGAAGAGAAGGTTAAGGGTTGATATGATAGCAATATTCAAATATATAAAAGGATGCCATATAGAGGAGGGAGAAAGGTTGTTTTCTGCTGCTCCAGAGAAGCGGACACGGAGCAATGGATTCAAACTACAAGAAAAAACAGGCATCCCCAAACTAGGTCATTGCTGTTGAAAACAGATATTAGGAAATGCACACTTCAAGTGAGGATTAGGAAGAAGGAGATAAATATGGGTGTGTGTCGTGTGTCTCTCCTTCCTGCTTTGCCACAGACACTACCTTGGTCAGGATGAATGCTTTGCATAATTAGCACTGTGATCAGTACAGAATCTGATTGCAACTCGTCAGAAAAATTTACTCTAATTTTATTATGTATGGAGACAAGATTTGTTCAGCCACACTTCTTGAATAGATGTGTCAAGTGTGGGGAACCAACAGCCAGGGCCGTCTTAAGCGGGTTGGGCACCCTGGTGCCTGGATCGCTCTGGCGCCCCTGCCCCACCACGTTTCTTCCCGCAGCACCTACCTCCCTGCCGACCCGGTGCCATGGCGCCCCGTGCCACCCAGCCTACCCCTAGAGCCGGCCCTGCCAACAGCCCTTAAGATGCTGCTAGACTACAACACCCAGCAGCACTAGCAATGGCCAAGGATGATGGGAGTCATAGTTCGACAACATTGGGCTCTCCACACCTGCAATACTTGTTGATGCCCAATGAAACTGAATATTGGAAAATTCAGGACAGATAAAAGAAAGACCTTCTCGCCACTGTATTCTGCTCTGGTCAGACCTCATCTGGAGTACTGTGTCCAGTTCTGGGCGCCACAGTTCAAGAAGGATATTAACAAGCTGGAATGTGTCCAGAAGAGGGCAACCAAAATGGTCAAAGGCCTGGAAACGATGCCTTATGAGGAACGGCTTAGGGAGTTGGGCATGTTTAGCCTGGAGAAGAGAAGGTTAAAGGGTGATATGGTGTTTCCTGCTTGGCAGGGGGTTGGACTGGATGGCTTTATGATTCTATGATTCTATGACAGCACATAACTAAACATTTCCCACTTGAGTGGTTTTATTAGACAAATTCACAGGTGAGGCTATCAATGACTACCAGCCACGATGGCTCTGCTCTGTCTCCACACCAGTTTCTGGGAACCACAAGAGCCTTCTTAGAAAGTGCAACGTGCCTTTCTAAGATTGGGGTTGACCTATTTGATTGAGCATTGAATTGCCCTTGCATAGTTCCTTTTCGAACTGACCAGAAGAAGATTCACGATAGATTGAAATCTGGTTATCTCATTGTCGGAGTTCCATTGGAATAACACCAGCAACAAGTATACACAGAGAGAGCTATTCTCTTGGACATATTGCAGGAATATTTGGACTGTTTGGCTTTGAGATATTGTGTTGTATATGTCATTATTATTTAGGTATTGTAAATATCATTTAAGACTCTAACTACTAGAAAGTGTTGAACTTTTGTACATTACTGTTAATGAATTTTTGTAAACGACACACAGAGTTATTTAGTTTGTGATTGATGATGATGATGATTTCTACCCTGCCCATCTGGCTGGGTTTTCCCCCAGCCACTCTGGTTGGCTCCCAACAGAATATTAAAAACACAATAAAACATCAAACATTTAAAACTTCCCTAAACTTCAGGTGTCTTCTAAAAGTCAGATAGTTCTTTATTTCCTTGACATCTGATGGGAGGGCATTCCACAGGGTGGGTGCTACTACTGAGAAGGCCCTCTGCCTGATTCCCTGTAACCTCTCTTCTCCCAGTGAGGGAACCACCAAAAGGCCCTTGGTGCTGGACCTCAGTGTTTGGGCTAAACAATGGGGGGGTGGAGATGCTCCTTCAGGTATACTGGGCTGAGGCCGTTGAGGGCTTTAAAGGTAAACACACACACACACACACACACACACACACACACACACACACACAATGGAATCATAACAGGAAATGGCATTTGAATATATGGAGCTGGGCGTGAATTAAAGGATATGTAACAAGAAAAAAATATGGGATATTATTCTAACATGTGGTCACAGTGGAAAGCTTTAACATGGCCATTGTCAGGAATCAGCCAGCTCCAAGTGAAGGTTTGCAGCCAACTGCAGAAAGCAGCCAGGAACAGAGAGGCTTAGACGTTAGTCAGGCAGGGGAGAGTCGGCAGCTGCAGACTTTGGCTCTTCCTGACCTTGACAGGCAGGCTGATAAAGCAGTAGCTGAGAGCAGGCTAGAACACAGCCAAAGCTTGCAGGAAGCACAAAAAGGCACTAATAGATGCAGATACAGCCTCTCAGAACAGGAAGAGGTTGAATCTGATCCACTATGTCCAAAGAGTCGGCAAATGGGAAGGCTGCTAGATACGAAGCAAAACAAGATACATAAGGGCCGTAAGTTCAATATCTTTTGTCAGCGCTGGGAGGAGTCTTCAGAAGGGTCATCTTGAGTAATGATGCCAGATGCTCTGTCAGAACTGTCCGGAGCTATCGGTTTGTTTTTGCAATAAATCCTCCTTTTTAATTACCTACACTTACTGTGTTATCAAGCTGGGAACCTGGACGACTGACAGCCATGGAAGGAAGAATTTACTATTACTCAATATAGAGGAATGGTGGCGAGAATTAATGGAGATAAAATTGATATTAAAGGAAAAACCTGGTTGACATTTACCAATAACAGTAACAATTTAAAATAGGGAATGTTAACAGGAATAAGTGGCCTCAACATCTCTGTGATGAATAACAGCTTCTGCATACTCCACCCCCTAAATGTAAATTGCTTGCCTCTGTCAGAAAGAAAATAAATCTAAGGAGTGACTGCAAGATTCATGATTCCATCTGTTTTGCAATCAGAGGGGAAGATCCAAGAGGACAGGCCCATGTTGAGCAAAAAATGTGTGCATCTCAAATTTGTTGCATAATCTCACGGGCAAAACTCCACCTTCATAATAATCACCTTGGCTGCTAATAAAAAATATAAAATAATAGTAATAAGAACTCTCAGTCCCTGTTGGAATGGAGAATAAATTAACTATTATATACAAAGGAGACCAAAAGGGTGCGAACACTGCTTAGATTTAACAAGGGAGTTTGAAATAGAAAGGGCTCATAAAGGAAAGGAATAGGAGTTTTGTGACTCAGGGAATGAAATTACTTCGTGTTCCTTCCTCCCTGGGGCTAAGGGAAGGTGATTCTGAGGTTATACATTCTTTGGGATACCGTCTAGTTCAACATGAATTGCACAATGGGAAGTGGAAGGAACAGAAGTAGGTAGGAAGGAACATCTCCTTTATGAGGACCTCAGAAGCCCTTGCATAATCAGAGCCTAAGAAGGGTCCCAGTGGTCCAGAAAAGGAAGGTCATGTAGAAGAACAGCAGGAGATGTCTCAAAATACAAGGAGAACATTATGGGAAAAGGCATATTCCATCTACCTTATTAAAACTTGTCATGAAATAATAGAATTATAGGGTTGGAAGAGATCTTGGAGGTCACGTAGAGGAGATTTCTATTGTTCTTGTCCCATTCTTGTGTAGGAGGGGTAATAAAGTTATTGTCCAGTTTTGACTGATGTGTCCTCTAACTCTAACTCTTCCATGGCAAGTATATATTGGCTTGTTTGGAACCCTGCAGCAGGAATGAACCGGTGGCTTTCCAGATACAGACTCCTATCAGCCCCAGTCACTGGCCAATGGTCAAGGAGGATGGGAGTTATAGGTCAACAATATTCTCAGATAACAGTTCGAATCCCCACTCAGCCACACGAAGCTCACTAATAATAATAATAATAATAATAATAATAATAATAATAATAATAATTTATACCCCACCCATCTGGCTGGGTTTCCCAGAAGGATATTGAAATACAATAATCTATTAAACATTAAAAGCTTCCCTAAACTGGGCTGCTTTTAGAGGTCTTCTAAAAGTCTGGTAGTTGTTTTTCTCTTTGACAGGTGATTGCAGCTGTAAAAGCCTTGGAGAAAGCCGGTGTAAAGAGCTAGCTGGGAGAAACCTGTTGTTTTGCAGTCGGCAATCAATAGATGCACTCGCTAGCAGAAAGACCCTGTACCAGAAGGCTGGGATCCGCAGTCTACCCGGAGGAGCAACGTGAGCTATTCTGAGTGAGTACACAGACACGGAGCCCGGGGGTGGACAAGATGGCGGAGCAGCTACAGGAGTCATTTGTCGTGCCGTTCCAGAGGTTGAATGGCGACAACTATGCAGAGTGGAGAGAAAGGGCCAGAATGTGGTTGCTAGGAAAGGATTTGTGGACTTGTGTGTTAAATCCTCCAACCCCTGTCGCTGATAATTCAGCAGCTGAAGCACAGAGGTTTGCAGCAGAAACCAGGAAAGACAATAAGGCTCTATGTGCCATTGCCATGAGCTGCGATACTACGCAACTGCCCTATGTGCAAAATGCTGAGAATGCCAAGCAAGCCTGGGACAGTTTGGCGGATGAGGAACTGAGACGCCAGAAAGAATCGGCTGAGAAGGGGGGCTGTGGGCGCAGAGAAGCCAGTGGGGGTGCAGTAAAAAGCACTGAGGAATCCACTGTGAGTGCGTGCGCAACAAGGCTTTGCTATCGGTGCCAGCAGCCTGGGCACGTAGCGAGATTTTGCCCAGCTCCGGAAGCAGCCAAGGTCACTCAGCCAGGTGCCAGGCAACCCAGCGGACGTGGTCATGGGACCAGCCAGCAGCGCCGAGGCAGAGGACGTGGGAAAACTCCAGATAAGCCTGTCAGCCGTCTTTCTGCTGCCTTAGCAACGATTCGAAACAAAGGACAGGACAGTTTCGCTTTTATTATCGACTCAGGCAGCACCCATCATCTTGTACCGCCTTCAGGACAGATCCTGAACTGCAGGCCACTTGAAGATGAAAAAAGCCTGCATCTTGCTGATGGTTCTTCTGGAACAATTAAAAGCAAGGGTGTTTTTTATATGCAATGCTTAGACACTAACCTTGATGTTTATGTTGTACCAGGCATGGAGAATGGTCTTTTAAGTGTGTCTTGCTTATTGCGTGAGGGCTTTGAAATAAGTTTTGCCAATGGTGTTTGCAAAATTGCCAGAGATGGGGCTGAGCTGGTAAGTGTTACTGTTGGGTCTGATGGTCTGTTTGTCCTAGATGGGAGGGGGCAAGCAGGTGGAAGTAACACTGGTGATGCTCAGGCTAAAAGTGCCAATACCCCAAAGGGCACAGAGGGCGCTATCCATAAGGATTGTATTCATGCTTGGCACAGAAGGTATTGTCACATGTCTTTTCCTTATGTGAAAAAAGCCCCTGATTTAGTCAAAGGTTGCAGGTTCAAGCCATGTCAAAAACACCTGCAATGCCGCGCATGTGCGAAAGCGAAGACGAAGAGATGCTCTTATCCTAGGTCTGAGAGGAAGAGCACAAAGCCATTTCAGTTAGTGCATTTGGATATTTCTGGGCCTATGTCAACGTTAAGTTTAGGTGGTTCAAAATATGTTTTGTGTCTTCTGGATGATTTCAGTCATTTTTCCTGGGTCATAACACTGAAAGAGAAGGGGGAGGCTGCCAAAGTGATACAAGAGTGGGTAGCCGAAGTAGAACTACAGTTCTCCGTCACTGTCCAGTGTTTTCAGAGTGACAGGGCGGGAGAGTTTTTGAGTGCAGAACTACAAGGGTTTTTCCGCAGCAAGGGAATTAGGCACAGAAAAACCGCTCCTTTTAGTCCACAGGAGAATGGTTTAGCTGAAAGGAAATTTTAGAACGCTGTCTGAACTGGTGGAGGCAACGTTGTTTGATGCAGGACTACCCCAGAAGTTTTGGGGGGAATGCTATAAATTTGTGAATTATTGTTCAAACCGCGCTTTTAATTCAGTTGTGGACAACACACCCTACTACATGTTGTATGGCAAAGTTCCGAAGGTGCACTATTTCAGAACTTTTGGGTGTGAGGCTTGGGTTCTAATTCCAAAGCAGAAGCGCAGAAAGGGAGGATCAAGATCCAGGAAAATGATCTTCTGTGGTTACGAACCAAACTCAAAGGCTTGGAGGTTTGTACCAGCAGAGGGGGACCAAACCCGCGTTCACATTAGCAGGAGTGCTACGTTCTGTGAACAAGAGGGCTGGAGACGCATTCATGCTAACCCCGAAGTTCTTCTTGACTGGTCTTCAGGTTTTGACCAGGAAGAGGAAACTCAGGTGGCTGATGCTGGAGTTCCAGGTGCTGCAGGACCAGATCCAGGTCAGGCAGCTGGTCCAAGTGGTGTAGCTCCTAGGGAAGTGAAGCAAGTAGTCAGAAGCGCACCGACTTCACCCCAGGTCAAGCCTGGGAAGTACAGCAAACGTGGTAGGTCACCCACTTCACCCAAAGCAAGCCCAGAGGGGGCTGCAAAGCGTAGTAGGTCTCTAGACAGTGCTGCTAGTCCGAGAGAGCCACAGTCAGAGACAAGCAGTTCGGATTTAGAGGGGGAAGATGTGGGACCAAGGCGTTCAAAACGCACCACGAAAGGTAAACCACCTGAAAGGTTTTCAGCTGTCAGTGTATGGGCGAACCTAGCAGTGTGTGAGCCTGAAAGCTTTGAAGAGGTGCAACAGTTGTCAGTAGAGGAAGCTAGGAAGTGGAAAGTTGCAATGGAGAAAGAGTTGAACTCCATGCAATCTCTTGGTGTGTATAGCCTAACACAGTTGCCAGAAGGCAAGAAAGCAGTCAGTTGTAGGTGGGTCTACAGGCTGAAACCCACAGTGACTGGAGAGCCTCAGTACAAGGCTAGATTAGTGGCTAGAGGTTTTACTCAGAAGAAAGGAATCCACTACACAGATGTCTTTAGTCCGACTTCGAGAGCGGAATCTTTCAGGATGCTTTTAGCGACTGCAGCGCAGAGAGGCCTAGTGGTCAACCACTTTGATGTGGACACCGCTTATTTGAACTCTGACCTCCAGGAGGAGTTGTACATGTTGCCTCCTCCAGGGTTTGAGAGTGACGTGCCAGGTCAGGCGTGGAAGCTGCACAAGTCGATCTACGGTCTGAAGCAATCCGCTAAAAATTGGAATTCATGTCTTGATTCTGTTTTGAAGAGCGGAGGTTTCAGGAAGAGTCTAGCTGACAGTTGTCTGTATCTCAGAAGTGAAGAAGAACAGCAAGAACTGTTGCTTGTCTATGTTGATGACTTGATCTGCTTAGCAAAGAGCCAGATGCAAGTGCAGAAGTTTGCAAAAGAGCTAGGCAAGAGGTTCAAACTCAAGAATCTAGGTGCAGTGAATGTTTATCTAGGTGTGCAGATAGACAGAACTGAGGATGGAAGTTTTTTGCTCAGTCAGAAAGGCAAGATTGAACATTTGCTTGAGAAGTTCAGAATGTCTGATTGTAAAGGGGTCAGAACACCCATGGAGACAAACTTTGTGAAAGAGTCACAAGTGAAGGACAAAGTAGCGTTTGAGAGTCCTGAAGTGTTTCAGTCAGCGCTAGGGAGTCTGTTGTATTTGTCACAATGGAGCAGACCAGATATTGCTTTTGCAGTCAATTTGCTCAGTAGAGAAGCATCGAAACCTAGCGTGCATGCTTGGAATGGCATTAAGAGAGTGCTTAGGTATTTGCAGGAGACCAAAGAGTATTGTTTGGAGATGTCAGCGCAAGGTGAGCCACAACTCACTTGTTTTGCAGATGCTGATTGGGCCAATCAGGAAGACAGGAAGTCAGTGACTGGTTTGGTAGTCAAGTTTGGAAATGCCCTGATTGGTTGGCGGTCGCGCAGGCAAAGCCTAATAGCAATGTCTTCCACGGAAGCCGAATTTTGTGCGTTGTCTGCGACATGCACTGAATTGGAGTACTACAGATGTTTGGTCCAGGAAATCTGGGGTGATTGTAGCCAGCCCATCACTGTTTGGGGCGACAATCAACCATCTTTGAGACTGGCGGAGTCTGGACAGTTCAAAGCCAGAACCAAACACTTAGACATCCGCTTCCGAAACGTATGTCAGAGCATACAGGTAGGCTTGGTGAAGTTGAGGTATTGTCCAAGCCAAGAGAACCTAGCAGATGGGTTCACAAAACCCTTGAGTTTCCAACGGCATGGGGAATTCTGTGAAGGGTTGGTTTTGGGGTAAGTTTGGATACCCGCTATCCCCAGCGTTCAGGTGAGAGGGGGTGTGATGAGTAACAAGTAACTAAAGAGTTAACTGTGTACTGTAGCACCTGACCACTGAGGAATATCATGTTACAGAATGTACCAGAAGTGTTTCTGTATGTTGCAGTTGGTTTCGTTTCTGCCTGGGAGACGGTCGCAAGATGTCTGCGCTCTCACCAGGTTGTTTGTTATTTTTCTCTCTAGAATAAACTTAAGTAGTTATTAGAACACCTTGGACTCTGTGTGTTCTTAAGAGGCTTTTTATCCAACGGCTATACAAGCTTTCGCTGTGTGAGAAGAAGAACTCTGCTGTGTGTGTGTTTTACTGCCAGCCCGGTTCTACGGAAGCAGAGAAGCGGAGAGGAAGCGCGCCGGGCGATAATCAGAGGCTCCTAATTGAGTCATAAACAACTCAACGGAGCCCTATACCCGTCACATTCCACAGGGCGGGTGCCACTACCAAGAAGGCCCTCTGCCTGGTTCCCTGTAACTTGGCTTCTCGCAGCGAGGGAACCTTGACATGAAGTTGACATGAACTTGGGCCAGTCACTGCCTCTCATCCTAACCTACCTCACTGGTTTGTTATGGGGATTAAATGAGCTGGCGGAGAACCACATATGTTACCTTGAGCTCATTGGAGGAAAAGGTAGGATACAAATGCAATTAACTGAATGAATGAATGAAACAAAACCACAACCCCAAACCAGTACAGCAGCAGTATAAAAACTCAGTTTTTAAATCTAAAAGTGAATAAAGCCAGAAAAGACTCAAACATGCTTCAAGGCCAAAATGATATATCTTTACAAGAAGCCTGAAGCAAGCCACGGTTGCTGCTTCACATATGGAAGAGGAAAGGGAGTTCAACAGCACCAGGGCAACAACACAAAATGTCCCCTTTTGGGGTTTCCACCCTATGATATTCTGTAGGGTGCAGAGCCATGATTAGATATTTCCACCAGATGACCTAAGTCAGGCATGTCAAACCTGCGGCCCTCCAGATGTTTTGGCCTACATCTCCCATGATCCCTAGCTAGCAGGACCAGTGGTTGGGGAAGATGGGAATTGTAGTCCAAAACATCTGGAGGGCTGCAGGTTTGACATGCCTGACCTAAGTGATCTTATTGTGCATGTACGGGGCAGGAAGTCTTTCAGGTATCCTGGTCTGGACTAGCATGCTCAGAACATGCCCTTTGAAATTAATGCAACACAGAAAGTTTGTTAGCGATCAAGTAAAATACAGTCATTTTGACAAGGTACCTTCCCCATATATCAGCTTGATGTTAGTGTCAGACCTCCAGCCACTGATACTCACTCATGGGGAGGCCATGTCACAGATAATTGAAGCCTCGTGGTGCCTTCAGAGATTCAGTTATTTGACGGTACAGTGGTATCTCTGGTTAGGAACACTTCAGGTTATGAGCTCCGCTAACCCGGAAGTAACTGCTCCTGGTTGCAAATTTTGCCCCAGGATGTGAACAGAAATTGCATGCTGGAGGCACGCACACAGCAGGAAGCCCCATTAGCGGAAGCGCGCCTCAGGATAAGAACGGTTTCAGTTTAAGAATGAATTAAGTTTGTAACCAGAGGTACCACTGTATCCTTATTCAATTTTTTTTCTTATATGTGACTGATGTTATTTTCCTATAAAACGAATAAAATAGTCGACAAAAAAGAGAATGAAATTAATGCACCTACCTTCATCATGGCCATTATTTTCAGTTGGCATACTCCGATCTGGATGCAACCCAAAGGATTCCACAAATGGAGGTCTCAGGCCTAAATAGGCTCTAAAGGACCTTTCATACATTGTAAAAATGTAAAGTACATTTTAAAAAATCACTTCGAAGAACATGCAACATCAACCCTCTTTCACAAGATTGATTGACACCTGGACCATAACCTTATGATTTTCGTTAGGGTGGGTCTCCATATTGTGATAACTGCCAAATAAATGGCGCAGAAACAAGTATGGGGGAATTCTCTGTAAAAAATTACACGTTCAGCCAAAGGTGCAATTAAATCTAGTTTTAACTAGTATTTAACTGACTGTCCACATGCAAAGGGTTTTTTCCATGCACTGGATGGGCTTTAAAAGCATCTGCAGTCTCCGCAAAAGTCTTACATTCACCGAATGCCTTGCACTTGTTCCAGGACTCACTGCAAGACCAGGTGAGTCTTCTTGACCACAGGAATCCCTTGTGGGTCATAAAATGATGGTGAAAGAATAGTTGGAATAAACTCTGCATCAGATATGTGGAACCTGTATCCCTCCAGATGTTGTTGGACTCCAACTCCTATCAGCCATAACCATCATGGCCAGTGGATAGGAATGATGGGAGCCTATAGTCCCAACAAAATCTGGAGGCCCTTAGGCTCTTCAATTAATAATGAGAGCAGCATAGAGGAGCAATGTGGGTGCCTTTGTAAAGTACACATTCTCCGCATTTGCTTTGTGTCGCTCTGATGGGAGCATAGGGAAGCCGCCTTGTACAGAGCTGAACCAGTGAACCATCTGCCTCAGTACTGCCCACACGGACTGGCACTGAGTCTCCAGGGTTTCAGAAAGAGGGCATTCTCAGGCCTATCACAGGAGATGCAAGGAATTAAACCTGAGATCTTCTGCATGCGAAGCAGATGCTTTACCTATGAACTATGTCATGTCCCAAACAGGGAATCTGAAACCTTTCCGGTCTGGTCAGAATGCGAGAAGAGCACAGCTGGATTAGTTTCTCGCTACCTTGTTAACTCCCATTTTAACCTAACCGTACATTAATTGTGCATAGTGCCAGATTTACATATACAGTGGTACCTCGGTTTATGAACACAATTGGTTCCGGAAGTCTGTTCATAAACTGAAGCGTTCATAAACTGAAGCGAACTTTCCCATTGAAAGTAATGGAAAGTGAATTAATCTGTTCCAGACAGTCTGTGGAGTACTTAAACTGAAGCGTTTATAAACTGAAACAAACTTTCCCATTGAAAGCAATGGAAAGTGGATTAATCTGTTCCAGACGGGTCCACGGAGTACTCAACCTGAAGTGTACTTAACCCGAAGCCTGGGTGTAATTGGTTCCGAAGGTCTGTTCATAAACTGAAGTGTTCATAAACTGAAGCGAACTTTCCCATTGAAAGTAATGGAAAGTGAATTAATCCATTCCAGATGGGTCTGCGGCATTCGTAAACCGAAAATTCGTAAACCGGGGTGTTCGTAAACCGAGGTTCCACTGTAAGCTAAACAAGCTAAAGCTTAGGGCCCCACTCTCTTGCCTCCCACCCCCAAATATACTTATTCTTAATTGTATTTCACTATTAATATACTTCTTAATTGTATTGCATTTCAACAATTACTTTGATATAGCTTTAACTATACGAACCTTTGTTGGCAAGGTGATGTCTCTGTAAAATAGCTGCAAGTAAAAAAACACAAACAAACACAAAAAGGGTATGCTCTTGAATACCAGTTGCTGGAAACTGCAGAAAGGGAAATTTGTTCATGTGCTCAGGTATGTCTTGCACATTTGCCACAGAGGCATCTGGTTGGCCACTGTGAGAACAGTGCAGGATTTGATGGGGTACTGGCCTCATCCAGCCACCCAGAGTGAAACCCAGAGTGAAACAAGGACTGAGAGATTGCGGGGGTGGGGTGGGGTGGGGGCTCGTTTAATCTCACTGTAAACAAGTGGTACAGTGAAAATAAAGTATTTATTATTATCCAGCAAGCTCTTCTTACATTCCCATGATTAGTTTCAGAGGCCCTTGTGGCTTTCAGTCCTCAAATGATACATAGTTGATATTGTTTCCTCCCTGGCTGCATCATGTTTCCTTTACATTGAAACAAATAGGGTAGAATAATGTGAAGACAATGTAGCGTGCATAATGTATGCAATCAATTATGTAAATAACACAATGTAAGTAAATTTACCACAGCAGAGAGTGAGATGAAGGACATAGATTTTGCTGAAGATGAACTGCAGGAGGAGGAAAACCACGCTGTGTGTGACAGATACAGAGCAGAGCGGAAAGCAATGCCTTCTTAAATCTTTCATCAGAATGGCAAATATTTGTCCACAAGATTAATGGATAAAGAATGTCACAAACATGAGTGTTGTTTGGAACTAGCATGTTTTATGTTTTCGGGGAGGGGTGGTGGTGGTGTCAATTGTGTTCTGGTGAAAGGTGATTTATACTTGTGCATCCAACATTTTACAAATAACATGAGAATCATGGGCAATTTCTTCCCCCATTTCAGTTTTAGTTGGAATTCGCTGACATCCTTACCTATAATGCTTTCACATTAGTGTAAAATATATTTTTATTGCTTTGGTATTTGTTGTTCCAGAGCCATTGATTCCATAAATTTATTTGGTTGCTCATTACAGATTCTCCTAAAATGCCTAAATTTAATCACCACTATGATATTATGGTGTTTTTCTTCCAAACTGCTTTCTTACTGCTGAGGGATTCATTTAATTCCAGTTTTTAGTCATGCAGATTTTTAAATGGTTGCCTTTAAGAGCTTAGCTATTGTGTCCAAATTGACACCTAGCACTTGATCTTTTGAGAAACCCAGAAGCATCCTTTTTGGCTTTTGAGAAGTGGCCTACCCATCTGGCCCACAAGGACTTTTCAGCCAAGCCACGCCCACCTACCCTATATCTGACATTGCATATGGTATTAGGTATTGTACAGGTAAAGGTGGGGCTTGGCTGAAGTGATGTTTGCAGGCAGGATAAATCAATTGAAAGCTGCATTCAAAGCACAGTGCCACCTTTAGAAGTTCCTCTCAAAACATTCTCTTGTCCTGCACTTTGCACAGGGCTTCTAAAGATCAAAGCCCCTAGAACTGGGCAATTGGTGCTTCTTGGAGCTTTCCTGGTTATCACCAGTTCCAGGCAATCCCATCAAGACCCATCAATGGGTCACTTTGCACAGGACCCCCTCAAACATTGAGCTTGCCCAGTGTACAGTTATAAGTAGTAACAGTAATGACCATAAAGAAGGCTGATCGCCGAAGAATTGATGCTTTTGAATTATGGTGCTGGAGGAGACTCTTGAGAGTCCCATGGACTGCAAGAAGATCAAACCTATCCATTCTTAAGGAAATCAGCCCTGAGTGCTCCCTGGAAGGACAGATCGTGAAGCTGAGGCTCCAATACTTTGGCCACCTCATGAGAAGAGAAGAATCCTTGGAAAAGACCCTGATGTTGGGAAAGATTGAGGGCACTAGGAGAAGGGGACGACAGAGGACAAGATGGTTGGACAGTGTTCTCGAAGCTACGAACATGAGTTTGACCAAACTGCGGGAGGCAGTGCAAGACAGGAGTGCCTGGCGTGCTCTGGTCCATGGGGTCACGAAGAGTCGGACACGACTAAACGACTAAACAACAACAACAACAACAGTAATGACAGTATTCATCCATCTGTGACCCTATATGGACAGGAATAACCTGGCTTTTGTTGTCTATGGTCTGGTAAACTCTAGGTTAGATTACTGCAATGTGTTATACTTGGGGTCTGCCTTTGGAGACAGTAGAGAAACTGCAGGTAGTACAGAATACAACCACATGTACGTTACTTTATGTTCTATGATGGAGGGAATAAGACTGTAAGCAATAATAAAAAATATCTCTGCTATCTCTTTTAGAACATTCTGAAGGATGTCTTCCCAGCAATCACAGTGCCCAACCAACTCACAGCCATGCCAAGACGACCCACAGAAATGTCCACCACCAAAGCAAGATGCTGATTGCACTCCACCAAAAACGTGCTCACCTCCCCAGGATCAACAGAAGAAGGCACCTCCATCCTGTCCACAAGATCCAAAATAGCACCTCCTGGAGTTAAGAAGAGAGAAGGCAATTGCTGGGGGCAGCGACAAAAGTGGACTGCTTCCTTTCCACATTCTCATAACTAAGAACTCAGGTCCTGCTTCCAGAATTTCCATCGTGGCATCTGGTTCGGCCACTGTGAGAACAGGAAACAGGATTAGATGGGCCTTTGGTCCAGTCCAGAATGGTTCTTCTGATGTTCCTGTGCTTGGTATTAGTCCAAATCCACATGATTCTCCTTTGCAACCCCAATGCTTACTGTGAAGAGATAACCCAGCGTTGATGGTCAGTTGGCTTGCAAGATATTACATAATATACAGGTCTCACTTTGCCTTTCGCCACACCACAGTTGTCCTTATTTCTCTTTTCCGTTCTGGGAGAAAACATAAAACATGATATTTTATTTTTTTAAAAAACCACTCATGATTTGACAAGCCATTCATCTTGTGGAAAATAATTTCTTGTCCTTTTGAGATTGAAACAAAGAGGTTTCCTGCCTTGTGGTGTCTTTATTTTATTTTATTTTTTGGGAGGGCATGGGAAGTTAAAGAGATAACTTTTGAAAACTCCTTTTAGGACAGAATCTTCCAAAATAAATTTGGACATGAGCCCACACACACTCAACTGGTCCATGTGGGGTCTGGGCCCTTTGCTATTTTCTATTTCAAATTAAAAAGAGAGAGTCCCTAGTCTTTTTGATTTGTTGAAAATATAAAGAAAAGGAAGAAGAAAATCCTGTGGAGTGAACAGGAATTATATGTGTGTTTGTTGACAGCTCTTCCAGGTGCGTTGAACAGTTGGTGACATGCGCCAAATATAATACAATTTTTATATATCTGGGCAACAACTCCATGGGACACCTGTAAAATGTCACTTAGGCTCGGCATAAATTATGTGTGACAGATCAGGTGCTCACTGATAATATGGGGTTAAGCAAGACTGAAGAACATGGATTAAGCAAACAAACAGACCAGGCACAGGTAAACTTGAGTAATGAGCAATCTGTAAGTAGGTGGACTTTAAATGAGGAAGAATAGCAGGCCCAGCATCAGAACCTGCCACTGAAACCCCTGGTGACCCAGAAGGACCTGTAAATGGGACAGCATTTGGTTCGCATAGAGAAGCTTCCAGGTTTAATCCCCAGCATTTCCAGGTAGGGCTGGGAGAGAAACTCTGGAGAGCTGCTTCCAGGCAGTTTGTAGACAATACTTAGCTAGATAGAAGAGTTTGGATTTGGATTTGATATCCCACTTTATCACTACCCGAAGGAGTCTCAAAGTGGCTAGCATTCTCCTTTCCCTTCCTCCCCCACAACAAACACTATGTGAGGTGAATGGGGCTGAGAGACTTCAGAGAAGTGTGACTAGCCCAAGGTCACCCAGCAGCTGCATGTGGAGGAGCGGGGAATCGAACCCGGTTCACCAGTTTACAAGTCTACCGCTCTTAACCACTACACCACACTGGCACACTATACCAATGGTTTGACTCAGTAAAAGGTAAAAAAAAAGAGGGTAGAGGACCCCTGGACAGTTAAGTCCAGTCAAAGGAGACTGTGCTCATTTCACTTCAGACCAAGGGAGCCGGTGGTTGTCCACAGACAGCTTTCCAGGCCATGTGGCCAGTATGAATAAACTGCTTCTGGTGCAATGGGACACCGTGACGGAAACCAGAGCGCACAGAAATGCTGCTGACTTTCCCACCACATGGTAGCTATTGATCTACTTGCACTGGCATGTTTTAGAATTGCTAGGTTGGCAGGAGCTGGGACAGAGCAATGGGAGCTCACCCCATCATGGGGATTCGAACTGCCAACCTTCTGAGCGGCAAGACCAAGAGGCTCAGTGGTTTGGACCACAGCGCAAATCGTGTCCCTATTTTTGATTCAGTATAAGGTAGCTTCCCATGTTAATAATAATAATAATAATAATAATAATAATAATAATAATAATAATAATAATATTTATACCCCACCCATCTGGATGAGTTTCTGGGTGGCTCCCAATCGAGTGTTAAACAATACAGCATTAAATATTAAAAACTTCCCTAAACAGGGCTGCCCTCAGATGTCTTTTAAAAATGGGATAGCTGCTTATTGCATCTGATGGGAGGCCACTACTGAGAAGGCCCTCTGTCTGTTTCCCTGTAACCTCACTTCTCAACCTTTTTAGAACTAAAATATCCACCTGATGAAGTTAAACAACAGATCAACAGAGCCAGACAGATACCTAGAGAGAACCTGCTGCAAGACAGACCCAAAAAAGAAAATAACAGAACACCACTAGTCATCACATACAGCTCCCAAGCTAAAACAGTACAACGCATCATCAGAGATCTACAGCCTCTCCTGGACAATGACCGCTCCCTTTCTCAAGCTCTGGGAGGAAGACCTTTCATTGCCTACAGACAGCCACCCAATCTTAAACAACTCCTCACCCACAATAATACAACCACCAGACTTAACATGGACACTGGTACCAGAGCCTGCAATAAACCCAGATGCCAACTTTGCTGCCACATACACCCAGACAACACCATTACTGGCCCCAACAACATCCAACATACCATCTCAGGACTATTTAATTGCTCATCCTCTAACATTGTGTATGCCATCAAATGCCAACAGTGCCCTTCAGCTCTCTATATTGGACAAACAGGCCAAACCCTACGCCAAAGGATAAATGGACATAAATCTGACATCAGGAACCAGAAGACAGAAAAACCAGTAGGAGAACACTTCAATCTCCCAGGACATTCTATACAAGATCTCAAAGTAGCTGTCTTACTACAAAAGAATTTCAGAAATAGACTGGAAAGAGAAGTTGCTGAATTGCAACTTATCACCAAGCTCAAAACCATGGAGGGACCTGGTTTGAACAGAGATATCGGGTTCTTATCTCATTATACATGATAAGCGATCTTCAGCCATCTCCACCCTTGCTTTTTCATGCAAAACCATTTGCAGTCGTTTGCGGTCATCAACAGCTATCAGTCAGTCAATCACCCATTTCCACCACCCTTCTGAGTGATCCCCCCTCCCCATCCCCACCCCTCCCCACCCCTTCTCTACATAAGTGCCTGGAAACTTCCATTTCACTGTATCTGAAGAAGTGTGCATGCACACGAAAGCTCATACCAAAATAAAAACTTAGTTGGTCTTTAAGGTGCTACTGAAGGAATTTATTATTATTATTATTTTACTTCGATCCAGACCAACACGGCTACCTACCTGTAACCAGAACTATGGAAGGCACCACATTGAGCCGCATGAAATGGAAGTCCATCAACCTCACCAAGAAACTTGCCCAGGTACAAACTGACATCCTCTTTCTATCTAAATGCAAAAACCTGGACATTGTACCTAAGGGTCTTAGAATTAAGAACCCTCTTCAATCAACTTATCCCACGGAATATGCCAGAAAACTATGCCACACTTTATCTAAGAAACTGCTGAAACATCTTATCGGCGTTCTGTATTCCAAACAGAAGTTAATAAAGGAGGAACTCTCTGCACTGGAGAACTCCATCAGGAATCACCCGGCCTGGCAGAAGTTCCACAAGGAAAAACAAACCATTTACCACTCTCAACTGGAGTTACTGAAGAACCAGAAAAATAAAAAACTCTGCAACCTTTCCAACCTACAGGCCACCAATCAAAACAAGATCAACAACATTGTCAATCTTTCACAGCAAACACTCAGCCCAGCTGAGGAATCCGTCCTTTCACGGGGACTATCATTCTGCCCTGCCAAATCCCAACACATGATTCAGTTCTGCGGGGACCTGGAAGCATTTTTCCGCCGTTTACGCCTGAAGGAGTATTTTCATCACACACAAGAACAAGACAAAGTAGAACAAACTACATCCCCACAACACAACACCTCTCAACTTACTGGGGAACAACCATCACCCTCCAAATGCATCAATGAACAGAACATTGACCACCAACTACCACCGAAAAGAAGTTACACAAAAAGGGACTCCACATGGACCCCTCCTGATGGACGCAATACCACACTAGATCTGTACATCGAATGCTTCCGCCACAGAATCCAAACGGATGTGACCAGAAAACACCATCGCTTACAACAAAATCTAAACCATGCTGAAAGGAGAGCCATAGAAAATCTCAGGAACAACCCAGACATTATAATTAAAGAGGCAGACAAGGGTGGAGCTGTCGTCATCATGAACAAAACTGATTACATCCAAGAGGCCCACAGACAACTTTCCAATACTGCCTTTTACATGAAATTGGACTCAGACCCCACACAAGCATACAAAAAAGAACTGAACAAGATTATTAAGGAGCTACCCCTACACATCCAAGAACAGATCCTCACAAACACACCAACGGAACCTCGGCCAGGAACTTTCTATCTTCTACCCAAAATACACAAACCAGGAAACCCAGGACGCCCCATCATCTCAGGTATTGGCACCATTACAGTGGGTGTTTCCGGCTATATGGACTCTGTTCTGAAACCATATGCTATCAGTGCTCCCAGCTACGTACGTGACACCACAGATTTTCTGAGGAAAATACAATATTTGAACAATCTTCCTAACAATACTATACTAGCCACTATGGATGTGGAATCTCTATATACCAACATCCCACACAATGATGGTTTACAAGCCATAAGGAACACCATTTCAGATAAAACCACAGCGGACTTTGCTACCAAACTCTGCCACTTTGTCCTTACCCACAACCACTTCAAATTTGGTGATGACCTGTTCCTCCAGATCAGCGGCACAGCCATGGGCACCCGCATGGCCCCACAGTATGCCAACATCTTCATGGCAGATTTAGAACAACGTTTCCTTAACTCCTACCCACTCAAACCTCTCCTGTACCTGCGATACATTGACGATATTTTTATTATCTGGACACATGGACAACAGACCCTGGAAACCTTCCACCAGACATTCACTGACTTTCACCCCACCATCAACCTAACAATGAACCAATCTATGCAAGAAATACATTTTTTGGACACTACTATAAAAATACAGGATGGACGTATAGACACCACCTTATACAGAAAACCAACTGACCGACAAACATATCTACATGCTTCTAGCTACCATCCCAAACATACCAAACAATCCATCGTATACAGCCAGGCCTTACGTTACAACCGCATCTGTTCCAACTCTACAGACAGAGAATCTCAACTAAGAGATCTACAGCAAACCTTTTTAGAACTAAAATATCCACCTGATGAAGTTAAACAACAGATCAACAGAGCCAGACAGATACCTAGAGAGAACCTGCTGCAAGACAGACCCAAAAAAGAAAATAACAGAACACCACTAGTCATCACATACAGCTCCCAAGCTAAAACAGTACAACGCATCATCAGAGATCTACAGCCTCTCCTGGACAATGACCGCTCCCTTTCTCAAGCTCTGGGAGGAAGACCTTTCATTGCCTACAGACAGCCACCCAATCTTAAACAACTCCTCACCCACAATAATACAACCACCAGACTTAACATGGACACTGGTACCAGAGCCTGCAATAAACCCAGATGCCAACTTTGCTGCCACATACACCCAGACAACACCATTACTGGCCCCAACAACATCCAACATACCATCTCAGGACTATTTAATTGCTCATCCTCTAACATTGTGTATGCCATCAAATGCCAACAGTGCCCTTCAGCTCTCTATATTGGACAAACAGGCCAAACCCTACGCCAAAGGATAAATGGACATAAATCTGACATCAGGAACCAGAAGACAGAAAAACCAGTAGGAGAACACTTCAATCTCCCAGGACATTCTATACAAGATCTCAAAGTAGCTGTCTTACTACAAAAGAATTTCAGAAATAGACTGGAAAGAGAAGTTGCTGAATTGCAACTTATCACCAAGCTCAAAACCATGGAGGGACCTGGTTTGAACAGAGATATCGGGTTCTTATCTCATTATACATGATAAGCGATCTTCAGCCATCTCCACCCTTGCTTTTTCATGCAAAACCATTTGCAGTCGTTTGCGGTCATCAACAGCTATCAGTCAGTCAATCACCCATTTCCACCACCCTTCTGAGTGATCCCCCCTCCCCATCCCCACCCCTCCCCACCCCTTCTCTACATAAGTGCCTGGAAACTTCCATTTCACTGTATCTGAAGAAGTGTGCATGCACACGAAAGCTCATACCAAAATAAAAACTTAGTTGGTCTTTAAGGTGCTACTGAAGGAATTTTTTATTATTATTATTTTACTCACTTCTCACAATGAGGGAACTGCCAGAAGGCCTTCGGCTCTGGATCTCAGTGTCTGAGCTGAATAATGGGGGGTTCTACTTCCTATCAAAGTAGAAGTGCCCTTTACCAGCTTTGGCAGGTCAGACAGCTATGGCTGTTTCTGGACCAGGATGCTCTGGCCTCTGGCAACCATGTTTTGGTAACCTGCAGGTTGACAGCTCCTGCATCCCTAGCCATTGGCAATGCTGGTTGGGTCTGATGGGATTTGTAGTCCAATGGCGCCTGGAAGGTACCAGGTTGTGGAGGGATTCACTCGTTCTGCTTGTGTTTCTCTGCCATCTTGAGCATTCTCCAACTAAACTTCAGGTGTTTCAAATTTCTTTATTTATTAAATAAATCAAGCAACGGATTAATTAATTGCATTTATATCTCCCTTTTCTTCTTCTTCCTGGAGTTCAAGATGGCATGCATGGCTCTCGCCCTTCTCGTTTAATCCACACAACAACCCTGCGAGATAGGTTAGGGTGAGAGGCAGTAACTGGTCTAAGGTCACATTCAGTGAGCATCATGACTGTGTGTCATAGGCTGGTTGAGTGCAGAGGAAAGATGAGAGGCAAGGGATGAAAGCTCAGAGCCAGGGGACTGGTGCTGCATGAGTGGTCAGAGGGAGAAGACTGAGAAGAGGAGGGGTTGGTAGCTAAAGGGGCAACAGGGTTTCCTGAGCAGGAAGAGGCAGCGGTGTAGCTAGCCTCCTGGCCGCCCAGGGCAGCACACCCGAAGGCACCCCGCTGGGGGGCGGGGCGTCCGTAGCGCGCTTGCGCCGGCATCACGGCACACTATGCATTACACACGACACCCCCGCAACAAACCTTTCCATGCAGGGAGGAGGGAGGAGGGAGGCACAGCAGCCCCGTGCATCCCTTCTCCCTGCACGAAAAGAAAGTGGCAGCTTTCGGGGCTCCCTCCTCCCTTCTCCCTGCACGGAAAGAAAGTGGCAGCCGCTTACACACGTGTAAGTGTAAGCAGCTGTCGCTTTCTTTCCGTGCAGGGAGGAGGGAGGCACAGCAGCATAGCTGCCAAGTCTCCCGTATTCCCCGGGAAACCCCCGTTTTTCTAGCTGTTCCCAGCTGAAAAAAATGGATTTTTTTTGTTTTTTCCTGGTTTATTCTGGCGCAGCGGCCATTTTGGAACTGGGCGGAGCATGCTCAGAAGCGACTTTTGTTGCAGTTCTGCCCAGTTCCAAAATGGCTGCAGTGCGACTTCTGGTGTGGTGGCCATTTTGGAACTGGGCAAAGCAGCATCAAAAGCCGCTTCTGAGCATGCTCCGCCCAGTTCCAAAATGGCGGCAGCGCTACTTCCGGCCTGCTACCTCCGGTCCGTCCCTTATTTCACCCACAGGAACTTGGCAGGTATGCACAGCAGTCATGACACACGGCGCGACACATGTGTGCTGTGGATGCCCCCGCGGTGGATCCTGGGAGGGACGAGGTGAGGGGCTCCTTTGGCTGCTTGCATGCCACTCAATAGAGTGGCAGCCAGCAACATTGGGGCCTCTCCACGGTGGCTGCGGCCGCTTCGGCGGTGGTGGAGGTACAGCAGGGGTGTTGCCCCCCACAGACCTTGCTGCCCCCCACAGAGTGGAGCTAGGGGCGGCCCGCCCCCTCAGCCAACCCCCATTGCGACGCCCCTGGGAGGCCTCTGCTGTTTCGGTTTCTTGAATAATGAGTTAACTTTTGGCTGACCTATGCTTGACTCTGGCTCCTAACAGCAGGATTTGAACCCTGGTCTCTCAGGTCTGGCATGCTAACTGCCACACCACACTGGCTCTTGGCGGAGTAACTATATGGAAGGAGAGAGAAACCATTCTGCTGCAAACGGAATTCTTTTCCTTGGTTATTAAAATGAATATGTTTGTCTTCGCTTGGTGTGCCTGCACATTTTAAATGCAGAATCTTGATACACATTCCATCCCATTAAATGATCTGCTTCCTTGCACCACATTCACAAACCTTGCTGACTCTGCTAGTAGTTGCCCACAATTCAGATCACACATGAATCTGGGATGAGACACATGCAAAATACTGAGATGGATAAATGGCCATACTGCTTAGACTAAAGGATCTGCCACAAGGACTCATTTAACTGTATTATTATATGTAGTGTTCTTTCCTAACTGCTCTGGATGAGAACTCTCCGTGTGCCTCCATAAAATGCTTGGGCAATTAAATAACACAGCTGTTGTGCACTAGGGGGGCTAGCATCACAAATCCAAGGAAATTGAATCCTTTTAGCTAAAGAATTATACCCAAATGAATGGGTATAACAAAAACGATAGCCTGGACACTGAGAACTAGATCTGAGGACCTTCTAGTGCAGGCATCCCCAAACTTCGGCCTTCCCATCATCCCTGACCACTGGTCCTCTTAGTTAGGGATCATGGGAGTTGTAGGCCAAAACATCTGGAGGGCCGCAGTTTGGGGATGCCTGTTCTAGTGGTTCCCTCACTGCGAGAAGTGAAGTTACAGACAACCAGGAAAGGGCTTTTTGACAGGCAATATGCATTTATTATTATTATTATTTTAGGATCCACCTTATTTAAATGATTCAAAGTTGTTTTTAACTGTTTTTGACATTGTGCTTTAATTGTTATAACCTGCCATGTGACATTGGCTTGAAAAGCAGGTAATTAATGATCATTATCACCATAAGCACCAACCTTCACTTATGAAATCTGCTGTGCCAAGGCATGCTAATGAATCCACCTTGTTGTTGTTGTTTAGTCGTTTAGTCGTGTCTGACTCTTCGTGACCCCATAGACCAACCATAAATGGCTTTAAAATAGGATTAGACTAATTCATGGTTTTTCAATAGCTATTGACCTTGGTAAATAATTGTAACTTTTAGTGACTGTTCACTTTTCAGTGAAATAAAAAAAATTCCTTCAGTAGCACCTTAAAGACCAACTAAGTTTTTATTTTGGTATGAGCTTTCGTGTGCATGCACACTTCTGAAGAAGTGTGCATGCACACGAAAGCTCATACCGGTATCTGAAGAAGTGTGCATGCACACGAAAGCTCATACCAAAATAAAAACTTAGTTGGTCTTTAAGGTGCTACTGAAGGAATTTTTTTTATTTTACTTCGATCCAGACCAACACGGCTACCTACCTGTAACCAGAACTATGGAAGGCACCACTTTTCAGTGCTAATTGTGGGGGGGGGGGGGTAGAAATGAATGTGCCTCCCTAGAGGAACCTGATTGCCCACTGTGAGAACCAGGATGCTGGGAGACATAGACCATTCCTGCTAATCTAGCTGGTCTCTCCCAGCGTTCTTACGTTATGCACAGTAACTGAAACCTTTCTTCTGCTTCATCTAGAGAAATCTGACAAAGGTATCTGCAGCCAACTGTATGAGTCAGAAGGTTTCCTGTCTCGCCTGCTTGCCTGAAATGAACCTTGTGACATCACTGCCCTATAACAGGTAATGGGCATTTCAAAATAAACAGCAGGTCCTGCAGAGTGTGTAACTGTGCGCAGTTTGCACGGAGTCGCTTTGTGGCATCTTAATATTCATGCACATTCTTCTACATTAGGGATGTACAGTACCTGAAGCTCTCCAGCTGTTTTCAGTCTCCAACTCCCAACCCCCCTGACCATTGGCCATGCTGGAATGGGACTGATGGGAACTGGAGTCCAATAAATAACTAGAGAGTCGTAGGTTCGCCATCTTATGCCTATAGACTTTCAGGTATTGATGGATTCCATCTCTCCTCAGTTCCAGTCACCATGGTGAATTGCTATGAGTGATGGGATTTGTAGTCTAACAGCATCTGGAGAGCCACAGGTCCCCCACTGTATATATATCCCCCAGTGCCACCACAGGAGGAAAAAAAACAGGAAAAAATGCTTTGGGCCCCAAATGCAGCCCCCAAAGCATGTGTGTCTCCTTCAAGAGAAAGGTGGGGTATGAATGTAAAATGTATGTTTAAAAATGGTACAGAGAGATTGCCTTTTGCATACTCACACAACACTCCCCCCTGTTTTATGGAGATTAGTGTCTTTTCTTCCTAAGGCACTGAGGAAGTTACTGATGTATGGCTTTTATCTATATGCTCTAGCACAGGGGTCAGCAACCATTTTCAGCTGTAGACCGGTCCACAGTCCCTCAGACCATGTGGTGGGCCGGACTATTTTTTTGGGGGGGGGCGAATGAACGAATTCCTATGCCCCACAAATAACCCAGAGATGCATTTTAAATAAAAGAGTGTGGTGTAGTAGTTAAGAGCGGTAGACTCATAATCTGGGGAACCGGGTTCGCGTCTCCGCTCCTCCACATGCAGCTGCTGGGTGACCTTGGGGTAGTCACACTTCTCTGAAGTCTCTCAGCCCCACTCACCTCACAGAGTGTTTGTTGTGGGGGAGGAGGGGGAAAGGAGAATGTTAGCCGCTTTGAGACTCCTTAGGGTAGTGATAAAGTGGGATATCAAATCCAAACTCTTCTTCTTCTTCTTCTACTCATGTAAAAACATGTTGATTCCTGGACCGTCCATGGGCCAGATTGAGAAGGTCATTGGGCCGCATCCGGCTCACGGGCCTTAGGTTGCCTACCCCTGCTCTGGCAATTTGATCACGACTGCTTTAAGCTAAAATCTGAGGGGGGAGGGAGAAGACCCAGGTAACATGTTGATGTTGATATCAGGAAAGGTCCTAGAATGTAATGATCTCAGGCATGCAAGCAAGTCCTGATAAGAGTTAACGACTCTCCATCAGTTTTATGGTGTGTTTATTTATAAATTACATCCAAAGCGTGGCTCCCAGCTTGCCACACTTTGATACGAATTGGTCGCTCTGAATCTCCGCCCCGTCACAGCAAAAAGAGCGCCAAAGTCCAGCCCTTCCTCTTCTGTTTCATTTTAACCCTTTCAGCTCTTCTGGTTCGGGGAGAAGGAGGATGGAATCCCCCCCACTTTCAAAAGAAGAACCCTCTGCATGCTGTTTCACTGCCATCTAACTATCCCTCTCCCGCTTCTTGTGAGCTGTCTGAGTCTGCTGCTCTAGCTGAGTCAGGGAACTCTTGGTGAAGGGGGGCTGAGCTCACCCATTCCTGCTCTGTCTGCATTCTTTCGTCTCCAGAGTTGGACTCTTCCCAGGCATTCGATTCAGCCACGTCCCTGGCATAGACCATATAATTAAATGGTTGGCCTGTTAGCACTTAGAAAAGGGATGTTGTGATTACTAAGACCCAGCATAGGTTTCTCAAAAACAGTTAATGCCAGACGAAACTTATTTACATTTTGGATAGAGTTAGAAACTTAGTGGATCAGTAATGCTGTTGACATAGATTCAGGTAGGTAGCCGTGTTGGTTTGATGCAGCCGAAATAATAAATAAATAAATAAATAAATATTTTTATTTTAAAATTGTCCGGTAGCACCTTAGAGACCAACTAAGTTTGTTCTGGGTATACGCTTTCGTGTGCAGGCACACTTCTTCAGATACCTGACATAGTTGTTATTGACATAGTTTATTTTCATTTCAGTAAGGCTTTTGACAATGTGCCCCATTATATTCTTGCTGAGAAGCCATTAAAATGTGGGCTGGACAAAGTTATTGTTAGGTGGATTTCCAGCTATTAAGTGACCAAACCCACTAATGGTTCCTCGCCATCCTGGGAAAAAGTGACAAGTGGGCTGTCACAGTGTTCTGTCCTGGGCCCATAGTTGTTCAGTATCTTTATAAAAAAAAACCTCAGATGAAGGAACTGAGGGATACTCATCAAATTTGCAAATGACACCAGAGGAGGGGGGTAGCAGATGCCTGAAAAGACAGAATCGGAATTCAAGTTGACCATAACAGTTTGGAGAACTGGGCCCAAACTAACATAAATGAATTTCAATAGGGGCAGGAAGTACCAGCTGCACAAATATAAAATGGGGAATAACTAGATTGTTAAGGGATCTTAGTAGGCCACAAGCTTCAGGGGAGTCAACAGTGTGAGGTAGCATCAAAAAAAGAAGCTTATGCTATTCTAGGCTGCATTAACAAAAATATTGTGTCCAGATGAAGGGAAGTCATTCTCCCACTGAATTATGCCCTATTTAGTCCACACCTGGAGGACTGTGTTCAGTTCTGGGCACCACAATTTAAGAAGGATATTGAGAAGCTGGAATGTGTGCATGGGAAGGCAACCGAGATGATCAAGGGTCTAGAAACCAAGCATTATGAGGAGCAATTGAAGGAACTGGTTTTTAGCTTGGAAAAGAGGAGTTTGAGAGGAGATTTGACAGCCATCTTCAAATATCTCAAGGGCTGTCACATGGAAGATGGAATAAGCTTGCTTTCTCCTACTGTGGAGGGTAGGAGTAGGACTCAGATCAATGGATTCAAGTTGCAAGAAAGTTGATTCTGACTAAACATCAGGAATAACTTTTGGATGGTAAGAGCTGTTGGACAGTGGAACAGACTCCATCGGAAGGTGGTGGCCTGTTCTTCACTGGTGGTTTTTAAGCAGAGATTGGATAGCCATCTGGCATGGATGCTTTAGTTGAGATTCCTGCATTGCAGGGGGTTGGATTAGATGACCCTCATTCTATGACTCATTCTATGTGCTGATCTGTGGCCACACACCCAACAGCTGCGCAGAAATCTTCTCCCCAATCTTCCATCTATCCCAGCCACCTACTTGTGAGCTTGACTAAGAATGCCTTGGTCTATATTTCCCAATCCACAGGACAAACAAACACCAGCATGGAGCAAAGACAAAATAAGGCTAATTAATGTCCTGACCTTGATCAACCTCTTTCTCTCTTCGTCTCAAACGGTACTTTACAAACACTGACGGTGATGATAATTGAACTCTCTTCCTTTAATTTGTGGAAATGAATTCTTAGTTGGTTCTTATTAGTTAATTATATCGCCTGGAAGGAATTAGGGCAGATTGATCGGGCCCTTTCCATTAATAACAGTTACTTGTCTGGCTATAAGGAAATACCAGCCATCATCTCCAAAGGTTCCGCTATGCACTTGGCTGGCCTTGGGTCAAGTAATATACAGATATAGCTCTAGAAACTTCAAGGAGTTCTTGGTTTGATCTCAGTCTCATGATCCACAGCTTAGCCCTCATTTCCATATTTGCAAACAGGTTTTTTTCCCCTGGACATGAGCACTAAACATATGCTCTATTCCAGTGTACTTCCAGAAGCAGCTTTTATGTCATATGAAAACAGAAAACAATTAGGGGAATGTTGGGAACATGGAATAAGCTTCTATGTCAGGGTTAGGCAACTTAAGGCCCATGGGCCGGATGCGGCCCAATCGCCTTCTCAATCCAGCCCGCAGACGGTCCGGAAATCAGCATGTTTTTACATGAGTAGAATGTGTCCTTTTATTTAAAATGCATCTCTGGGTTATTTGTGGGGCATAGGAATTTGTTCATCCCCCCCCCCAAAAAAAACCTATAGTCCGGCCCACCACATGATCTGAGGGACATGGCTGAGAAAGGTTACTGACCCCTGTTCTATGTGAATGAAGTTCAAGGGGGGTGGGGGGTGCACATTCTTATAGCTAGCCATAGCTCTGTTTCTCTGTCCTTTCTCTATTGCAGTGTTGGAGAATCTTGGACTCTCCAGATATTGCTGTATTCAAACTCCCATTGTCACCAAGCAGCATGGCCCATAGTCAACTATGATAAGAGCTGTAATCTGGCAACATCTGCAGGGTGAAAGATTCCCTCACCCCTGCTCTATTGTCTTCCATGCAATCATTTCTGGATTATAAGCCCGACAGATCAAGGACAAGTTCTCTGATATGTTGTAAGGTCTGGTGTGCATAGATGGCACAATATAAATTCTTGATAATATCTGCAGCCATTTTCTTACCAGAAAGTGTACATCAAGGCATCCCCCAGTTCAATTTCAACACCTTTATTGGCATATATGTAAAATATAAAAACAAAGACAAAACATACAACACATATAAGTCATTAGTATAAATAGTGACTCTACATCATACAGAAATAATGGAGAGCAGGAAGAGGGAAAGGCACGCAAGGGATCCTCAGCTATCGTTGTTGAAGGCTAGATGTATTGATTTTAATTACATAAATTCTGGACAAGTAGTGGGCCATAATTCTGGTAATTTCGGGGAAGTCATCCCTCAGCAAGAGCTGGACCACTGTTTCCTTGTTGGGCATCCCCCAGTTGTTCAACCATGTTGATTATCAGTTGAAGGTAGTGGGGGTTGGAAAGGGGAAATCCCTTAAAGTCAGATAACTTTTTTTAAAAAAATGTTCTACTTTATAATGTACATTCGTACCTTGGTTTCTAAACAGCTTAGGTCTCGAACGTTTTGGCTCCCAAATATCGCAAACCCAGAAGTGACTGTTCTGGTTTGCAAACTATTTTTTGAAGCTGAACGTCCAACGGGGCTTCAGTGGCTTCCGATTGGCTACAGGAGCTACCTGCAGCCAATCAGAAGCCACACTTTGGTTTTCAAATGTTTTGAAAGTCAAACGGACTTCCGGAATGGATTCAATTCAACTTCCAAGGCATGACTGTATATAAAGCAGGGAGAACAATTATAAGAAGAGGTGAAAAGGAATTTAAAATGGATAGAGATACAAAAGAGCTACCGGTAGATACAAATGAGTTAAGTAACAAAGTCCTGTTCAAGAAAGAAAGAAAAAAAGAAAGAGGGAATAATTGTACTCTGCTAATTTAAATGAATTTGGCACGCTAGCAGGTTTTAAGGTTAATCATAAAAAAACAAGAATGTTAATACATCATATGGCAACAGAAGATCAAAAGGCTTTAATTGAGAAAACTGGATTTCAAATTGGAAATTGGAAATCAAATTGCCATTTCAAACAATGGCAAAAAGACTTACTGAGGTTTTGAAGGCCAGAGGGGACGGACCACATTTTAAAATGTTACAAGCTGCAAAGGAAAAGGTAGGATTGGGTGTGCCAAACCTAAAACTGTATTTTGCAGCCCGTTGTTTACTGTGGATGCAGGACTGGATGAGATTGAGAAATAAGAGGCTCCTGGAAACAGGGGGACGTGACCCAAAGTTTGGATGACATGGATATTTGTGGCACCACAAAGTTAAAGTTAAAGTGGATTTTAAAAATCACTTTATTATATGTGCCATATTAATAATTTGGAATAAATACAAACCTAGATTGTGCCAAAAGACACTGTTATGGGTGTTATCACAAGAAGCTTTCTACAGAAAAGAGATAAAATGCAAAGAGAAATGTACAACATGCCAGGAATTTTTAAAATTGCATCAAGGAGACTATAAAATTAAAAGAAGAGAACAGCTAATAGAGGAAAGTTATAATTTTTGGTTATGTTCTTATATGCAATTAGTAGAGATGTTTAAGTTGGATAAAAACACATTTGGTATAGATATAGAAACTCAACTGAGAACAGATGATCAACATGTTGCTGCAAAGATGTATAAACTTTTGTTGAAATTTAAAGCCGAAGAAGAACAAGTTAAAGAATGTATGATTAAATGGGCAAAATATTTTTGTTATAATATGCAGATGGAACAGGGGGAGTATATGCGGACTAAAGGGTTAAAAATTGCATTGTGTTATAATCTTAAAGAGAACTTTTTAAAAATATTGCATTATTTGTATTTAACTCCTGAGAAATTGTTTAGAATATACTGTCCTAAGGTGTTTCAGATGTTTTCTGGAAGTACCAAGAACTTGAGGAGACATTTTATCATGCTTGGTGGACATGTGAAAAGGCTAATAATAATAATAATAATAATAATAATAATACTGCATACAAATACATACATTGAAACAGAAGATTTTAAAGGTTTATATCCAATTGAAGGCAGAACTTTTTTTTCTTTTAGGGTTAATGGATACATAATTGGAAAGTTTTATGGAAGATTATTCCAATATATGATTACATCAGCAAGATGGTTGTACTCACAAAGATGGAAAGACATAGCTCTACCTACTACAGAGGAATGACTGATAAAATTATTGGACTTAGGTGAGATGGCAAAGTTAATGTGTAATTTGAAAAAAAAAATCTTTATTGACCTTTATTAAGAATTGGAAACTTCTTATGGACTTTATGCATGAAAGAGAAAATGAACTTGTAATATTTGGATTTGAAGATTCAAAAAATATTGGCTTATAGAAAATAGAACAGTTGGGTGTCAATGAGAGAACATTAAATCTATCTGACTTTTAAAATATTTTTCTATTTCCTTTCCTTTCACTCTTTTTCCCTTTTTCTTTCTTTGCTTCACCCTCCCTTCCCCCCTTCCTTTGCTCTTGTTCCATTTTAGATTAGATTTTAAAATTATTTCTTTTATTCTGGTGTATTGGGTATAAACTTTTGGCAAGAGAATAAAAAGAAAGAGAGAGAAAAAACATACTTTGCTCAATTCTAGTAGCAATATTCTGTTGGGAGCCGCCCAAAGTGACTGGGGCAACCCAGTTAATGGGTGGCATTTAAGTAATACAATTATTATTGTTGTTGTAATTATGGAAATAAGGAGACTGGGTTTACACATCTCTGGCACACCTGCAAGGACTCTTTCACTGCTGCAAACAGGCTGCATTTAGCCAAGGAATTAGGTGGAGCTCTTGATTAATTAATGATGTTTATTTATCAACAATTATAGCAATGACAGATGTCAATCTCTTGCCTTTGTTATGCATCTAAGACTAGAAAGTCCAGTCATTAGGCAGGGAGCAAATATGCAACTCACCATGCCTAGGGGTGTATCATATCCCGTAGGAGAGGCCTTGAGATGGTATAAAAAGTTATCTGGACCCAATGATCTCTTCATTCACTCACTTTCAACTTCTCGGCTGGTTCCTGCTGCTGAAGACGGTAAGTCAAGTCTGTATGCTTGCATGCATTTGACCAATAACAGAATTAAGTCATTCAGCTGGAGTTGAATATGGAAGATGAACCAATTATAAAACAATAGCTTCTGGTTGTGCAAGAGGATGTTTTAGAGAATGGGTTTTGATGCGACCAACAACTGCTTAAGAGAAATTTATATATGATAATATATTTCTAGTGCAGAACAAAGAAGCAGTTATGGATAGGGTTAGCAAATAGACACAGATGCACCACAGAATCGATTTTGAAACCAAATTCAATGCTCCATTTAGAGGTTGCTGCCATAACTCTGTATAGACATTTCCTATTTCAATGAGTCAAAGAGTAATCAATTTGCAGTAACAGTTTGTTTTTGAAGCTGGAATTCATATTGTATTTCTTACATTGATTCCTTTTTGTTTGGATTTGCATACCACTTTGAGATTTCGGTATATAAAACAAGCCGAGTGAATACAATTGGCTTTGCCCTATTACAATGCCATTATACCCATTGTATGCTCCCTGTTGTTTTCTGGATGAAATGTCTCCTTGAGCTCTGGGAATGCTTCTCGTGAGACTAGGGAGTGGTTTGGGAGTGTGTGCAGAAACCAGCCTACGGCACAAAGGTGAAATTTGCTTCTGACTCCTCCTCCCACTGCCATGTGACCCTTGGAAGGTTGTTGGTGCATGGAAGGCTGATTTTGTTTTATTTATCTTCCAGAGCTAAACCACCAGAAGGGAAACAAAAGAGGAGAAAGAACACCCTCCACACCAACTTAGGAAGATGAGTTCTATGCAGCAGAAGCAGGGTGGCGGCTCCTGCTGTGGAGGAGGAGGTGGAGGAGGTGGAGGCGGCGGAGGCGGAGGCGGAAGCTCATGCTGTGGAAGTAGTGGAGGAGGTTCCATCACCTATCAAGGCCAAGGAGGATCATCAGGCTGCTGTTGCTGTTGTGGTGGTGGAGGCGGTGGAGGAGGAGGCGGTGGAGGAGGAGGCGGTGGTGGAGGCGGCCAGAAGATCGTCATTGTCTCAGGCAGCGGAGGTGGAGGCGGAGGTGGACAAGGCTGCTATGGAGGAGGATCAAGTGGTGGAGGAGGCAGCATTGGTGGACAGTCTTCAGGATGCTGCATCGGAGGAGGATCTGGTGGGGGACAGGGAGGTGGAATGAGCCAGCAGAAGATCCCATACACAAGTGGTGGATCTGGTGGTGGAGGAGGGATATGCTATGGAGGGGGTAGCAGTGGTGGAGGAGGAGGATCAGGAGGTATTAAAATTATTGGTGGGGGATCTGGCGGTGGTGGCGGTGGTGGTGGTGGCGGCTCTGGTGGAGTCAAGATCATAGGATCAGGTGGAAGCAGTGGAGGATCTGGTTCCTGTATTGGAGGAGGGTCCGAAGGAGGATCAGGTGGTGGAGTTAAGATTATAGGTGGGGGATCTGGTGGTGGAGGGGGAGGAGGAGGAGGCAGCTCTGGTGGAGTTAAGATTATAGGTGGGGGATCTGGTGGTGGAGGGGGAGGAGGAGGAGGAGGAGGCAGCTCTGGTGGAGTTAAGATTATAGGTGGGGGATCTGGTGGTGGAGGGGGAGGGGGAGGAGGAGGCAGCTCTGGTGGAGTTAAGATTATCAGTGGGGGATCTGGTGGTGGAGGGGGAGGAGGGGGAGGTGGCAGCTCTGGTGGAGTTAAGATTATTGGTGGGGGGTCTGGTGGTGGAGGGGGAGGTGGCAGCTCTGGTGGAATCAAGATTATAGGATCAGGGGGTGGCCAGAGCAGTAGTGGCCAGAGCATTGGAGGAGGGTCTGGTGGTGGTGGAATGGGTGGTCAATCTATTGGTTGTGGTGGCCAGAGCTCTGGCAGCAGCATTGGAGGAGGTTCTGGTGGTGGCTCAGGTGGCCAGACCATCATAGTCCCATGTGGTGGAGGTAGTGGTGGTGGTGGCCAGAGCTCTGGCGGCTACATTGGAGGAGGCTCTGGTGGTGGCGGCGGCTCAGGTGGCCAGACCATTATTGTCCCATGTGGTGGAAGTAGTGGTGGTGGTGGCCAGAGCTCTGGTGGCTACATTGGAGGAGGTTCTAGTGGTGGCCAGAGCTCTGGTGGCTGCAGTGGAGGAGGCTCTGGTGGCGGCGGCGGCTCAGGTGGCCAGACCATTATTGTCCCATGTGGTGGAAGTAGTGGTGGTGGTGGCCAGAGCTCTGGTGGCTACATTGGAGGAGGCTCTGGTGGTGGACAGAGCTCTAGTGGTGGCCAGAGTTCTGGCGGCTGCATTGGAGGAGGTTCTGGTGGTGGTGGCGGCGGCTCAGGTGGCCAGACCATTATTGTCCCATGTGGTGGAAGTAGTGGTGGTGGTGGTGGTGGCCAGAGCTCTGGTGGCTACATTGGAGGAGGTTCTAGTGGTGGCCAGAGCTCTGGTGGCTACATTGGAGGAGGTTCTAGTGGTGGCCAGAGCTCTGGTGGCTGCAGTGGAGGAGGCTCTGGTGGCGGCGGCGGCTCAGGTGGCCAGACCATTATTGTCCCATGTGGTGGAAGTAGTGGTGGTGGTGGCCAGAGCTCTGGTGGCTACATTGGAGGAGGCTCTGGTGGTGGCCAGAGTTCTGGCGGCTGCATTGGAGGAGGTTCTGGTGGTGGTGGCGGCGGCTCAGGTGGCCAGACCATCATAGTCCCATGTGGTGGAAGTAGTGGTGGTGGTGGCCAGAGCTCTGGCGGCTGCATTGGAGGAGGCTCTGGTGGTGGTGGTGGTTCAGGTGGTCAGACCATTATCGTATCAGGAGGCAGTGGTGGAGGAGGTGGCCAAGATTCTGGGTGCTGCATTGGAGGAGGGTCCAGTGGGGGCTCTATGCAGACAAAGCAACCTTTTTGCCTCCCACCTGGCCTAGCCCAAACCAAGCAATCTTCCCAATGGCCACCCAGCCAGAAGTAAAAGGCTTCCACGTCCTTTGCTTCATTCTACAACAATGTGTTCTTCCAGAAGGGAAATGAGACCGAAGTGCCAGTTTATTTCTCCTTGATGTGAAATCCCACCTTTATGTGGAACAGCTTTGCATGTTGCATGCCTTCTTCTCAGTCTCAGTCACAATCCCTTTGCTTGTATCCTCTGTATTTCATTTTGTTGGTTTGTTATTGCATGTTCAATGTTTTATTGTCCAAGAAAGAAAGAAATGTTTATTTATGCTGAAGTGGTATTGACAGTATGCCCCTACAGTTTCCTGTTTCAGTCTCTGCATGGGAGATAATAAAGCTTTCTTGAGAACTAAAATAACCACTACTGAGTTTTTCCTTCTTTCTGTGTAAGAAGACCTCTGCTGGATCAGACCAAAGGCCCAACTGTCCGGACAACCTGTTCCCTTCAGTGGCCAATCAGATGCCTCTGGGAAGCCCATGGGGAAGGCACACAGAGACCAGCCTTGTTTCTTGTTTCGTGACATTCTTTGAACCCACCTCTGAACCAGGAAGTCACATACTGTATATCCATTGTGACAAGAAAAAATATTTTATTTCATATATTTATTCATAATAAAACCTAACAGACTGAATAACAACAGATGCAAAATAAAAATAAATAAAAGTAGAAGGGATTATCTAGAACAAAATTTATAGGAACATATTTATAGGAACACATTTCCAAAGCAGAATCAAACCTAAAGATTACTATCACAAATGGGCTTACATTATCCTGTATCTTATTACTCCAGTACGTTACAAAAAGACTCAATTTCTCAATGAACGCATTATTTAGTTGATGCCTTCTCTGATTCTCACCATATGGCAATAGAACTTTGCGTGGACAGGCAGAGCCCCCCCCCCTACCCCAGGCGACCCCTGAGCAGAATAATGACTCAAGACAACATGCTATGGGATTAAAATTGGCCACAACTTTATTAAGTTTCAGATGTAGGGAGACCTTGGCTCAGGCATTGGGTGTTTATCCTTCCCAGTCCCCAGTCGGGGATCTGAGAGGCTATCTGAGGGTTATTCAGAATGTGTGGGGATTGGGCTGGCTCTGGAGAACATATGTTCAAGGAGAGAGCCCACCCGTTGGAGGGGAGAGCAATGACAACCTCTTGGCATACAGCCAATGCCTCCCCTCAAGACCCCTTTAACGGGAACTCTGGTATCACTGCCACAAGGGGTTGTGGTTCACTGCTTCACGCCCCCCACCCATTAAGGAAGATAGAAGATAAAGGATTCTGCCACATGCCCCCCCCCCCGGAACATACCCTCTATTTCAGGATTAAAATTTCTGTGCAGGCAGATTTTTAAAATTTGGCATAATGTCCGGAGTTTCTGCTTTGTTTGCTTTGTTTACAGTAACCCAAGATTTTTTAAAAAATAAAAACAATTATAAAAGCCCCATGCATCGCACTCCCACCCCTTACCATTTCTCATGAATGGGAGGGGGCCAATGAGGAGCGGCAGCTTTAGGCCAGTGTCCTGGTCATATGAACATTTGTGGTTGTGGCACCCGCGGTTCTACTCTGACAGGCTCTTTGAAGTTAATAGCATTGCTACTTGCAATATATCACAGCTTCTATCACCTACGTATAGTAGGTGTCCGGCTTGAGGGATTCTCTCCTCCCCCCGGCAGCCTCCAGGATCAAAGAAGGAACAATGAAGTTTGTATTTATGGTTTCATGTGGATCAGAACACAGAATCTAGTCTTGAACGCCATTAGGACATTGCTCACTCTGATCCCCTCCCTTTCCTTCTCAAACAACAGTCTGTGATTCTACGGGACGCCACAGGATGCAATCTCCACAGCGTTCTTTGTTCTTGAATTCTGAGTGATCGGTGTGTCCTTGGAGAAGAAGGAGTCCCCATACTCTCTAAGGATGTGTCTGCTGGCTGCTCTCCAACTTCCCCCCTTTCTCCCACTATCTTGTAGCTTGGCAGCAGGGCTGTCTTACCCATAGGCACTAGGGGTGCGGGACACCCGGGTGTTGGGCTCTCAGGGGCCCAAGAGTCTGGGGCCCAAGAGTTGAGGCAGGGGAAGAGCCTGCCCATTGGTCAGAGCACTGCAACGGGCTATTCTACTATGGGCGGCTCTGCACCATGAGTTCGGGGACAACCGAGCAGCGAGATGCTGAGGCGGCCAGCAACTGTAAATCAACCCTGTCTCCTTCTCTTGAAACTGCTGGAGAAAGGGGTGTGTGTGAATCTTCCTCCTCCTCTTCCGAAAGGAGCTGAGAGGACGGAGAGGCAATTCCCAGCCCTCCCCTTTAGTCCATTCCCTGACAGTAGGGGTATTTAGAATGAAAGTCGTCACAGCGATCCATAGTTAAAAGCAGAAGTTGGCAGGTGTGTCCTCTCTTCTTTGCTCTTCAAAATATGGCAACCCTACTCAGTAACTGCTGATTGGTTGATTGGCACCAACAGCAAGGCTTTTTGAACAAAAGAAGCTGTGTTATACTGAGTCATGCCCTTGGTCCATCTAGCTCAGTACTGTCCTCATGGCCTGGTCTTCCAGGTTTGGAGACAGGACTGTTTCCCCAGAATCGAACTCAGGATGTTCTGCATGGAAAGCAAATGATCTAACCCTGAGTGACAGCCCCTGAAGCTTCACACCCACCTGCTAAACTTGGCCTGTGTGGACAGGGGGATCAAGTCCCTGGGCTGAAGGATGGATCCAATTCCCGATTTAAGTAATCATGCTATTAGATGGGTGTGGCCAAGGAGGCAACATTTCACATGGTAATAGTACTTAAATTAAAACCTGCTGCTACCAACCCTCTTTAGGAATCCGGGACACTGAAGTTACTGTGATACTGTGACAGACTGCTGTTGAAATAAATTAATTATCAAATTCGAGTTTAAGAAAACCATACAGCTTTCCATAGATGTATGTTCCAGATGAAATCATTACAGTGGGAGGATTAACTCTTTGTGCAAATCACTGCACAATGAGCAAAATAACAGGAAATGTTAATTTCAGATATGTTCACTCATAAACCATTCCATCCAATCACTCAATCAACCCCACTTTCTGTATATATAGAAATTCATTTCCATTGTATGCACCTTACCCTAAAATACTCATTTTACATGTTCCCTGTGCCCATAATGAGCATTTTTGCCACAATTTCTGTTTAAAACATGGATTTCTGCAGGCAGTTGTTTGAAATGGATCTCCATTCCTAAAATTCAGGTGCCCATCTGCACTGCATCATAACACTTTAAACAGTCATGCCTTCCACCAAAGAATCTTGGGAGCCGCAGTTTGCCATTTGGAGATCCCTCCTCCCCTCATAGGACTAGCATTGCCAGAGTGGTTTAACTATCAATCCATCTTCCCAGGAGCTTTGGGAATGATAGTTCTGTGAGGGGAACTGGGGCCTCCTAATAACCCTCATCACTCTGAACATGCTACAGTTCTCAGGATGGGGCCTCAGGAAAGTGCTGAACCCAGTTAACATGAAGCTTCTGATCCATGTATGAACCCAGGACTGACAGACTTGACCTGGTTGCTTCAAAAAATGTCCTCCATCCCTGGTAGGACAAGCAACAAAAACTTGCTCTGTGGACCATTCCTGTCCAGGATGCCAGCAAGCCATGATCTCATGCAGGAAATTCCATTTTCTTCTCCCATCTATCCATTACAGTGGCACCTCAGGTTAAATACTTAATTGGTTCTGGAAGTCCGTACCTAACCTGAAGCATACTTAACCTGAAGCGAACTTTCCCATTGAAAGTAATGGAAAGTGGATTAATCCATTCCAGATGGGTCCGCAGAGTACTTAAACTAAAAGTACTCTACCTGAAGCATACTTAAACCGAGGTATGACTGTATTTCTTTTCTCTCTCACACTCCAGCTAATATTATCCACACCTGCACAACATTCTCGATCCTCACTGCATTTTTAAATGTATTTTTCCTGGGGGTTTTCTTTGGGTCCCCCCTTTTTCTTTTAAAGTTTCTTGGGCACTTTGGGTTTCCCTAACAATGAGGATGCTTGGGTAGTGCTGAGTTGTGTTGTTTCACATACATAAAGAGAGGCATTAATCTCTTTCCCCCCACCTGCCCCTCTCTGCGTGCCATTACCCCATGTGGCAAACCACAGAACTGCCGAAGGAGCCTTCTTAATGAAGAAAGATCTGACCCTTGTCTAACTCTTCACCAACTAGACTGATGGTTTTCCATAGTAGCTGGCAGCTGGAGGCATACTGAGGGATTGGCCAAGTTGGCCCCCACCAAGGTTACAGGTCCAGGGAGTACAAAAATCATTAAGAATGATGGAGAGAGCTGGCAACTGCCAAGGATGCAAGGGACCAGGGGAAAATGCAAGGGAGCCTAGGTACGCCTCTGGTGGTAGCACCCTCCGGGGAAGGCAGTGGGATTGGGTAGTGTGGTTTCAGATACATAAAGAGAACCATTCAAGTGTGTGTGTGTTTGTGTCTCTGTTTGTGCATAGTTGTCAAGTTTTCCCTTTTCTCGTGAGGAAGCCTATTCAGTATAAGGGAATTTCCCTTTTTTTAAAAAGGGAGAACTTGACAGCTATGTTTGTGTGTGTGTGTGACTGCCCCATTGTGGGAAACCACAGAACTGCAGATAGCAATGGCAATGAAGAACCATTGTTTCAATGAGTCATTCCAGACAGGTAGCAGAATTTATTTACATATTTGTTTGATGAAGGGTGGTTTAAAGATTTCATAAAGGTCCACAGTGCTGTTTACGGTAAAGTAACATATCACACAAAAATGACTTAGGATGCATAACATACAAACAAGACAACAAACATCAATTCATTTATTACACGTAGATATACCGAAGCTTTCTGATTGGGCATTCAAAGTAGCCAATCTGATAATCTGTGTGAAAAATTGTAGGAGTTTGATGTAGGTCAGGTGTGGGGAACTTCTTGTTCCTCTAGATGTTACCGGATTGTAACTCCCATCAGCCCCAGCAAGCATGGTGGATCAGGCCCTTGAAGTGGGAGTTAAGCAATCCTGCCCTTGCTCAACATAACAAAAATGAAAGTTATAAAGAAAGAAATGAGATCTTGCCTGAATTAAAATCATTTTCACTGTTGAGTCAATAAGAAAGATAAATGCATGGGTTTATATTATATGGGGTTATATAAACACACAGTTTATATTTTTTTTAAAAAAAAAATCAAGGCACCTTATTCCTTCAGCACATAAAACACTTAAAGGTTGGTTTAGCAATTAGAACAGTGGTGACTAATGGGGTGCCATGCAGAAGCCTTTGAATTCCAGCTCCAATCAGCCCAAGACAGCACAGTCAATGGTCAGGGATGATGGGAATTAGGGGTAACATCTGGATATCCACAGGTTGCTCTCCTGACCAACCAGAATCCAACTGGAGTTCCAATGCCCTTCAGTCCCAGCTGGCTACTAGGTCACACAGGAATCTGCCTTTCACTGGACCAGACAATTGGTTAATCTACTTGGTAGTGTCTTTGCTGACCAGCAGTAACTCTTCAGGGTTGAAGACGTACCTGAACACATTAGAGATGGAACTTGGAATCTCCTTCAAGCAAAGTAGATGCTCTACCACTAACCTATGGTCCATCACCAAGTCTCAGAGCAGAGAGAGCTCTTCCATCACACCTCTTCCCTGGGTCATTTTAAACTGGAGGTTCTCAGGGATGGAACCATGATAATCTGTTGTCAAGTGGCCCCTACCAGCTTGTTCAGGTGCATAGCATACATGATAATCATCCGGAGCACAGATAATCATTTGTCAGGAACCTGACCAAGCTTGGAGCCTCATGTTACATTAAATCAAGTGACAAGTCAACGTGTGACAAGGTCACACAGAGGCAAGTGCATCGTGGCTGTTATGCTGCCTCCTAACAAAAGGGTTCTGTTGTGATTTACACAGCAGTTGGGCCAAGCCTATACAAGTCATGGCACATTCTGGGACTCACATAGTGAGCTACAGGGTTAGAACCATCAGTACCCAGCATTCTCAGGTACCTGCTAGGGCCTACTGATGGTGAGCCCTCTGTGGAGCCCCAGTAATAGGACATCACTTTATATTTCCTACAAAGCTCAGGCTCTCTTGGAATTTGAAGTGAAAGCTCTTTGGCACCAGTCATAAGGGCCACCATCCAGTTCTGAGTGGAAGAGCACTGTGTAAGACCATCTAGAGTGGGGAGAATGCTACACACCCATGGATCAACTTAGGGGCTAGTCTCCCAACCTAAAAGAAAGTATAAACCTCTTAGCAAAAAGCTTGCCAAGGAAGGCAGAGTTTGAGATGCAATACAGTCCAAGGTCATTGTCATGGGGAGTACAGGCAAGGCATCACAGGGCAAGGAAAGGGAGGCGAATAGCACCAGGAGCCAGAGGGCCATATTGTTTCCAGAAGCGAGAAGCGTCAAGAGGGAGACTTTATTTACTCTGGCATCTTAGACCACACCATAACACCAGCTGCTGATAGAGAAGACACTTTGGGGATTCCTTACTCATGAATCATGTGACAACTCTCAGTCCGTAAACACATGCTATGTTGGCAGTCTTCATTGATAGCTTCACGTACCAAAGATTTTCTGGATCCTTTTCAAATTAGATATGTGACCCACTCCATCCTTCTGATTGTATATTCCTTTAACTGATTCTAATCTTGCGTTTTAAAAATTGTGCAATCCACCATGGGACTTTTTGCTGAAGGAGTGGTAAGGAGTCCAATGGAAGAGGCAGTGGGGGAGTTGAAATCAACATGATAACAAATAAATAAGGCAGCTCCCTGTTCTCAGAAGCTTACACTGAGATTTCAAGTGGTGCAACTGTCCGAAATACAAGAAGTGTTTCTTTGTTTGTTTGTCTTTTGTGGTTGATAGTTAAGAATACAGAGAGGAGATGCTTATCTCTAAACAGTTGGGGACTTGTAATTGGCTGTTGCTTAGCTTTCCATTCATGAATTTGACTTTGACTTTCAAATGGAGAGCTCTCCTTCTATAGTTTTTTGTCCATCACTATTTCAAAAAGACCTGGTCAATATGTAGTTTGGTGCCAGCTCTGTTGCCTCTGTCGTAATCCCATGCCCCCCGAATCAGTTCTCCCCACCTTTTTGCTGTCTTCATCCAACAATACAGTCAAACCTCGGTTTACGACTACCTCGGAGAGTGACCGCTTCGGCGAGCGACTGCCACGGACCCGGAAGCGTTTACATCCGGGTTCTGTGGCGTCGGATGTGCAGACGTGATATGCGCAATGTGCGTGTGCGCAGAAATGCTCTATCAGCGCTTTGCGCAAGCGCAGAAGCATGCCTTCGGGAAGCGCCTCCGTGGAACGGATTGCGGTCGCAAACCGAGGTACCACTGTATTATGTCGTAGGCTTATGAACAAATGTATATTTTCAAGACCCAACTTACTTTCACAATTTTAAGTGGTTTTAATATTTTGTGATATTATATATTAGTATTAATGTGGTATTTTAATTGTTGCAACTTGCCTTGGGACCTTACAGTAAAGGGCAGGTAATAAATTGTAACAGCAGCAGCAGCAGCAACAACAACAACAGCCCACTGGATCAACCTAGAGGCCCATCTAGTCCAGCATCCTATTTACACAGTGGCCATCCGGATGACCCATCAGGAAGCTCACAAGCAGGACTTGAACATAAGAACAGTCTTGTTGTTGTGTTTTTGGGTTTTATTCAATAAGGTTTGTTTAGATAGATAGTTGGGTGGACACTCGCCTGCATCTCTCCCTACCATACTAGAGCCTCTTGGTGGCAGGGAGGGGTTCTGGGGGGGAGGGGGTGGGGATAAACCCAATTATAAAATGGACCACCTCCGACTGCCCACTTTTCATGGGACTCTCTCGTGGCAGGAGGGGGCTTGTGAAGGGGGGGGCTAGAAGAAGGTGGACAATATGTTTTGTATGTTTTCTTTTTTCTATTATGTAAAATCAATAAAAATTTATTATTAAAAAAATAGAATTCTTTCATCTAGTTGCCATCTACCTATCTTTCTATCTTTGTCCTTTAATCTTACCATCACTGAGTTGGGGTCCATTATAGATTTAGTTAGGATATCACATTTTGTTATCTTTGTTATTAATTTCATGGATAGCCACCATAGCTGCCAAGTCTCCCGTATTCCCCGGGAAATACCCGTTTTTCCAGGTGTTCCCAGCCGAAGAAACAGATTTTTTTGTTTCCTCCCGGTATATTCTGGCGTGGCGGCCATTTTGAAACTGGGCAGAGCATGCTCAGAAGCGACTTTTGATGCTGCTTTGCCCAGTTCCAAAATGGCTGCAGCGCGACTTCTGGTGCGGTGGCCATTTTGGAACAGGTCAGAGCAGCATCAAAAGTAGCTTCTGAGCATGCTCCGCCCAGTTCCAAAATGGCGACAGCGCTACTTCTGGCCTGCTACTTCCCGTCCAGTCCCTTATTTCTCAGGCTGGAACTTGGCAGCTGTGATAGCCACACCATATCAATCCTTGCCGCCGTTTTTTTCCGCTCCTGAATAATAAGTATACTTTTTTCCCTTGGGATTTTTTAACCACCAACCATCCTTTAATTCAAAATTTTCTATTATATGCAAGAAATTCCTTGGTGGTTGCCCTCTATTTTTCTTTCCTTTGCTCTTTCTATCCAAATCTGGATTAATCACTCCATTAAAATCACCTAACAAGATAATTACTTCTTCATTAATCCCCCCCCCCAATTTGATCTCCCAGCTTTTTTAAAAAAATTGGTTTTACACCCGCTAGGAGCATAAATATTTATTATTATTCATTTCTTTTCCTTTTTCCTTTTTCCTTTTCTTTCTTTCTTTTTCTTTTTTGAAATTTCTATATTTTGATTTCATTTTGATTTAAATTACACACACACACACACACACACACAATGTTTGCTATACATTGTGTTGAGTAGAAGTTTAGATGAAATTCTGTTTTGTTTTGATCACTCATTTCTATTTTCTGTTTCTGGTATTTTCATAATTTCTTTACATTTTGTAAATTCCTTGTTTCTGTTATACTTTCGTAATGTTTTAAAGAATTGAAATAAAGATCTTTTTAAAAAAATTAAAAAAGGGAAAGTCCCAGGGAGACCATGGGCTAACTCCAGAGTACATCAGAGTGGAAAAGCATGGCTTACGCAAACCAACCCCATTTGGCAGGGGCAACAAACCCCATCCACCCGCAGCCAGGATGGTCATCAGTCAAGACGGTAGGAGCTGTAGTCCATGGGAGTCTGGTAGACACAACATTGGCCACCACTGTTTTATGGTATACCTGCTTGAGGTATGGGAATGCCCCACACCTGAAACCATAGGGAGATGCTGTTGATCTGTGTAAACCAGTGATGGCCAAACTTGGCCCTCCAACTATTTTTGGGACTACAAGTCCCATCATTCCTTACCACTGGTCCTGTTAGCTAGGGATGATGGGAGTTGTAGTCCCAAAACAGCTGGAGGGCCAAGTTTGGCCATCACTTGTGTAACCAATACTGAGCTAGATAGACCATTGTTCTGACTCCATAAAGCAGCTTTCTTTGATCCTTAGAGGAAAGTTCTTCCAGCCCCTGTGATTCTTTTGATTGACTTTTCCTCCTCCAGAGCATTCATACCTGCCTTAAGTTTGGGAATTTTGCTTTGAACTAGTCAAGAATGCTGCATATCAGGCTTATGAATTTGTGACCCATATTTAAATTCATGCACTGTTGTTTTGTGTCTTCATTCTCTGTACCTATGTGTGGGCAAAACACGTTTGTAGGTCATAATTCAAGTTCCAGTGTGGGTTGTCCTCCGTTTGTTGCCTTCACCAGACACATTGCTGAGAGATGGAAGTTGTTTAACACATTCAACAGTGCAATGAGCCAGGTTGGTGGTGAGACCTGGGAAGAGAGTCGAGACTGAACTTAACCAAAAGCAACAAACATCCAAGGCATTTCAAGGGAAGGAGAAACCATCAGAAAGGCTTCCCAAAATGTGTCAGGGCAAGTCTACTCTTTGTAGCTCTAGATTGCCTTAAGATTAATCACTCCCTCTTTTTTCCCAAAGTTCAGGCTACGAGTGCTGATCATTATTTAGCCATCATTCCATACCACCCTTGAATGGCTGGGGGCACATTTTCCACATGGTGCTCCCCTCTAGAAGGGGAGAGATAATCTCTCCCGAACATACGGGCATTTGACCCTATGCCCATAGCTGCCAAGTTCTCCCTTTTTTAAAGGGAAATTCCATTATGCTGAATAGGCTTCCTCGCGAGAAAAGGGACAACTTGGCAGCTATGCCTATGCCAGGTGGTGGAGATCTGGCTATTTAAGCCAGCTCCACCTTGCACCATCCCCTCTTCTCTTTGAAGCCCCCACCCTCCCAACCTTTTGCAGTGTGGACTGTTCAGTTGCCCTTTTTGAGGAACTGAGTAGGATATTTGGGGGGGTAACACCAGTTGGCCTGTGTCACTGGGGTTTTGGCCATCTTCAATCTGTTGAGTGTTTTCTGATTGACTGGGTAGTGTGGAGTGAAGTTTGGGCCCAGCAGGCACAATGGAGGGAACGTTGGCCAACAGGGTCATCATGATGCACATGTCAGGTTCATGCACCGAAGGAGTACACAGTGTGTGGGGAGTATTTTAGAGGACACCTGAAAGCAGCCCTGTTTTTTGTTGTTGTTGTTTAGTCATTTAGTCATGTCTGACTCTTCATGACCCCATGGACCAGAGCACGCCAGGCACTCCTGTCTTCCACTGCCTTCCACAGTTTGGTCAAACTCATGTTCGTAGCTTCGAGAACACTGTCCAACCATCTCGTCCTCTGTCGTCCCCTTCTCCTTGTGCCCTCCATCTTTCCCAACATTAGGGTCTCTTCCAGGGAGTCTTCTCTTCTCATGAGGTGGCCAAAGTATTGGAGCCTCAGCTTCAGGATCTGTCCTTCCAGTGAGCACTCAGGGCTGATTTCCTTCAGAATGGATTGGTTTGATCTTCTTGCAGTCCATGGGACTCTCAAGAGTCTCCTCCAGCACCATAATTCAAAAGCATCAATTCTTCGGCGATCAGCCTTCTTTATGGTCCAGCTCTCACTTCCATACATCACTACTGGGAAAACCATAGCTTTAACTATATGGACCTTTGTCGGCAAGGTGATGTCTCTGCTTTTTAAGATGCTGTCTAGGTTTGTCATTGCTTTTCTCCCAAGAAGCAGGTGTCTTTTAATTTCATGACTGCTGTCACCATCTGCAGTGATCAAGGAGCCCAAGAAAGTAAAATCTCTCACTGCCTCCATTTCTTCCCCTTCATGCACTGAAGGAGCACACAGTGTGTGGGGAGGATTTTAGAGGACATCTGAAAGCAGCCCTGTTTAGGGAAGCTTTTAATATTTAATAGATTATTGTATTTTAATACTTCTGTTGGAAGCCGCCCAGAGTGGCTGGGAAAACCCAGCCAGATGGGCAGGGTATAAATACATTATTATTATTATTATTATTATTATTATTATTATTATTATTATTATTATTATTTCCTTGGGCCTTGCTCCATGTTCACAGCATTCAGCTGGTAGCTGACTCAGGAGATGGGAGTTTATCACCCCTCCCATTAATAGACCTCAACTACCTGGACCTCATTGGTTCGGTTATTTTGTTTTTAATATTTTGATTGGCAGATCCTATAGTTATATTTTAATAAATATAATCTCTTATCCTAATTTGTCTCAAGTGGCAATCCATCTTTCTTCACAGGAAGCTTTGGGAATTGCATCTCTGGGAAGGGAATATGAGTCTCCTAGTAACTCTCAACACATTTAACAAACTACATTTCCCAGAAATCTTTAGAGGAAACAATGGCTATTTTAAATGGTAGCTAAGTGCTTTAAATGTATGTGAAGGTAGCCTTAGCAATAATTGCTATAAAGATGCCAAAAGATCCAACAATCTCAGCAAAGGGGGGAGAACTTATGGACCCTTTCACACAGCTTGCCCTCAACCTGGAGGATAGTACAGGCATCACTCAGCTTCAGCAAATGAATCCCTTCTAAGCATTGCATCCTCAAAGCTCTACTAAAGCCGTCTTGGAAACAGCATCCTTTCATTTTCTCAGAGCAGCTAATGAAGGTGGAAGATGAACAATTTTGCCATGTAAATAAATTAAAGCAGGAACAACTTTGTTCTGTTAGTCATGAGGTAAAAGGTAAAGGTGAAGGACCCCTGGACGGTTAGGTCCAGTGAAAGGTGACTATGATGTGTGCTGCTCATCTCACCAGAGAAACGGGAGCTCACCACTGCAATGCTGATTCGAACCACCAACGTTCTGATCAGCAAGCCCTAGGCTCAGTGGTTTAGATGACAGCACCACCCGGGTCCCTCTCTGTTAGTCACACACACACACACACACACACACACACACACACACACACACACACACACACTTGGAGAGAGTGTGTGTGTGATGAAAGCATCAAACAGCACTCAATTCAGCTTTGTTCTGGATCCTGGAGGATGGAGTCAATCACTAAGATGATTAATAACTGATGAAGGTGGAAGCTGAAACATTTTGCTATAAGAATTTAAAACTTCACATACAGATAGTAGATAGATGATGATAGATAGATGAGAGAGAGAGAGAGAGAGAGAGAGAGAGAGAGAGAGAGAGAGAGAGAGAGAGAGATGATAGATAGATAGATGATAGATAGATAGATAGATAGATAGATGATAGATAGATAGATGATAGAGTGGGAGGTTGGCCATTCGAATCCGTGTGGCCGAGTGAGTTCCCATTGCTCTGTCCCAGCTTCTGCCCACCTAGTAGTTCAAAAGCATACCAGTGCAAGTAGATAAATAGGTACTGGCTCCCTTGGCCAGTAAAGCAAGATGAGTGCCGCTACCCCAGAGTCGTCCATGACTGGACCTAATGGTCAGGGGTCCCCCCACTTGCCATAAACCAGGAAGGCTCCATATCCACTGGTGTGTGTGTGTGTGTGTGTGTGTGTGTGTGTGTGTGTGTGTGTGTTTTAAAGAAACACCCTACCCCTCCTTTCTGTCCTAGGGCCCATCTCTCCAAGATAACAGTGTGGAAATGACAACCTCTATACTTTTTATACAAACATTTTGGAGTAATATACTCATAATGTTTAGTTTTTGCTGCATAAAACACAATTTAAAGTAAGGAGATTTTTCAAATACTCCAGATTCCAAAGCAATTTCCCATTATTTAGGCTGTGTGGCACATTATATTTCTCTATTCCATGTCTCTCTGAGTTCCTGAACATTAATCTTTAAAATATTCATAAAGCATTTACAGTAAACTACAGATGTGGATTTAGCATTCTGCAAGGATCCAGTAATTCCCCCCAATATAGTATGAGGTGGTGAAGGTTTTAAAGCAGATAGACCATAAATAGACCCTAGTAAATGATGGCAATTCAATTCTGCACTCGCCTCTCATTTATATTTAAGCACAAAATAGGAAAAGGCAACAATTTTCCATCTAAACAGGTGATCTAATGTATGCATATCATATCCAGTCTGTTTCTTCCACACACAAAAGGCTGCCTCTTTATCTTCAAATCTGGATTACAGCATAAAATAAATTTAGCATGACTGTTTGGGACAAATTGTAGCTGCTGAGACAATACTATACTCCATATCTCTCTAGTTGCTAAAACTCAACTTGTTGGGGGTCCCTTGTTTTGTAGACCCCAATACAAGTCATCCAAAGAGGGGATTTAAATAAACCACCTTTACAATTACCCAAGTTGGGTTATTCATAGAAGAAGAAACTTGCCAATCATCTGTATGTGCTGAAATATATGCTTTGTGTTATTCATTCATTCATTTTATTGGTTATTTATCTGTTGCATTTATATCCCCCTTTTCCTCCAGTTGCTCAAGGTGGCAACAACATTGTGAAGAAGTCTAGGCTAAGAATGAATTATTGGCCCAAGATCACCCGGTGAGCTTGATGACTGAATGAGAATTGAACCCTGGTTTGCCAGGTCCTAGTCCAACACTCTAATCCAGGCATGTCAAACCTGCGGCCCTCCAGATGTTTTGGACTACAATTCCCATCTTCCCCAACCACTGGTCCTGCTAGCTAGGGATCATGGGAGTTGTAGGCCAAAACATCTGGAGGGCTGCAGTTTGGGGATGCCTGATCTATCCCATCATCCTGTTCTCCCAGTGGCCATCCAGTTGCCTCAATGAGAAACTCACAAGTAAGACCAGAGCGCAAGAGCCTTCTCTCTTCCCGCAGTTCCTGGCAAGTGAGATTCAGAAGCCTTGCTGCCTCTGACTATGGAGGCAGGGCAGAACCATCCAGGCTAGTAGCCATCGATAGCCTACAGTACTCCTCCATGAATTTGTTTGAATTTTTGCCTTGAATCAATACATCACATTGGCTAAAGTAATAAGCTATAAAACAATGTCTGGCATAACCGCCTTCTTAAATGGGCAACTGCACTCTCTTAAATAAAAAATGAAGTTGAATATTATCCCGAATTATGTTCCTAAACATTAATCTTTTGAAAATATGCTTGGGAAACATGCAATGAAATACCACAAAGTACATATATTATCTGTAGCAATGTGAATAATGTTAGCAAAAACGCAATGTCCCAGCCTCTTACCCATGTTCACTTTTTCGTGCTGTGAAAGGTAGACACGAGCTCAACAACACTCTCCTCTCCTGTGGTTTCCAACAACCACCATTCAGTAACATTAGTGTGTGGCTGTGACCCCAGATCTCGAACTAAATTGGATCAATTTGAGTCAGCATGGGATTCAGCTAGAGCAGGCTGAGGAAACCACAGATCACCCTGGTTCATATCATGTCCAACTGGAGTGATCCAGGGCTTTAAAACTGCAAGGGGGTCAGACATTGAGGAACAGGCTCTGTCTCCCTGCGCACACATTTAATTAGGGAGTTAAACCCTAATTAAAGACTGTGAAAGACTCCCAGTTTGTGTCTGGTCTGAGATCTGGATCAGGTCAGCCCCAGGTTGTCCTGGTTCAGATTGGGGACACTCTGAAGCCCTAAATCAGGCAGCAAGTCGTACTGGGATGTCTGTCTGTCTGTCTGTCTGTCTGTCTGTCTGTCTGTCTGTCTGTCTCTCTCTCTCTCTCTCTCTCTCTCTGTGTGTGTGTGTGTGCGCGTGCGTGTGTGCGTGTGCACAGTTCTTAAAAATACTCCATTTAACTGTAGCTTCAGTTTCATATTATCTCACATTCGTTTCATACTATATTATTTGTCACCGGAGCTGGAAAATGATCCCACAAAATTGGCTATGTCTATTTATTGTTACTGTTTTATTGGAAATACGTTGGAGCCACAAGGCCAGCAGAAGAGAACTCCCTGCTCAAACACTGATATGGGGTGTCCACACATTACACTCAGCAACTGTACAGTCTCTTAACCCATGTACACAAACAGTCTCTACACTGATGAAATTATTCAAATGTAATATTCCCCTATTGTACAGCCAATGTGTCAATATACACAATTGCTGAGTGGTGCAAATTAACAAGTATACACTCTTTCACACAACCTGGTGTGTGCATGTAAACGGCCTCGGTCCAGTATACTTGAAGGAGCGTCTCCACCCCCATCGTTCGGCCCAGACACTGAGGTCCAGCGCCGAGGGTCTTCTGGCGGTTCCCTCACTACGAGAAGCCAAGTTACAGGGAACCAGGCAGAGGGCCTTCTCAGTAGTGGCACCCACCCTGTGGAATGCCCTCCCACCAGAGGTCAAAGAGAACAACAATTACCAGACCTTTAGAAGGCAACTCAAGGGAAGCTTTTAATGTTTGATTTCTGTATTTTAATGTTTTGTTGGAAGCTGCCCAGAGTGGCTGGGGAAACCCGGCCAGATGGGCGGGGTATGAATAAATTATTATTATTATTATTATTATTATTATTATTATTATTATTATTGAAGCAGCTTGCACTTGTCGGGACAGAGAATGCAGTGCTTATCCTATTCATGACAGACAGATGAATTTAAGTGCTCTGTTTTCAATAGATTGACTCTAGGTAGAACTTAGCTGGATAAATACAGAAATGGCAGGGAAGAGACTTAATTGACTGACATACTGAATTCGTATCCTTCCTTTTTCTCCAGGAACTCAAGGTAGTATACATGGTTCTCCCCCTCCTCATTTCATCCCCACAACAATCCTGCGAGGTAATTTAGGCTGAGAGGCAGTGGCTGGCCCAAGCTCACAACAGTGAGCTTCATCACCAAAAGGGGATTTGAACCCCGGTCTCCAAGGTCCTAGTCTAACGTTCTAAGCACTACACGACCAATGTCTCTCAACTTATGGGTAAATAAGTGCAGTAATAATTTGGACTGGGTACAGGTAGGTAGCCGTGTAGGTCTGACGTAGTCGAAACAAAATAAAAAAATTCCTTCCAGTAGCACCTTAGAGACCAACATAGAGAGCTTAGAGTTGGTCTCTAAGGTTCTACTGGAAGGAATTTTTGTTTGTTTGTTTGTTTGGACTGGATATAAACTGATTTGCCTATCAGGAGCCACCAACTCCCCTTAAAAAACCCCATCCTTGAAAATGTCACCCATCAAGAGCCCCCACAAATATGTGAGGCACCACTACAAAGCAGGAACTTACTCATTAGGCGGAGCACCTTCATTAAGCTGTTTACATTCCATAAAGTAACTAGTGATACAAAAGAGAGATATGGATCTCATATGACTTGTCAGGCATCTTGGGTTGGAAGAGGCCACCTGTTAAGGGAGATTGTAACTGTGTCACTCACCATTCCTGGGGTGCCTCACTTCCCATAGGAGTGGCCAGGAGACGGGTATAAAGAGGATCTCTGGTCCCCAAGCTCATCATTCGAATCCATCGAGACTTCTCCATCGTTCCAGCACATCTGCTAAACAAGGTAAGCTCAATGCTCAGATAATCCTCTTCCCTTTGGATGGATGGAAACATCTTCAGCTATGTACTGATGCAGCGGTAATGCTATTTGGGTAGGAGGCTGCAAAGGGTTGATTTGGCTACTTGATACAGTGTGCAATTCCTTGCATTCAGTGGAGGGAGAGAGACATTCTTATAGATGTCAATGAGGAATGGAGAATCATTCAGGAATGGGTGATGGTACCTGAGCAGCTGAGGTCACAGCAAATGAATTGGTTTGTCCTCCCCAACAGCAATGCTTGAATGATAGCTGCAGCTAAAGCCAGAGAGTGCATCTTACCCTAAACCTGTTCCAGGAGGCACCTTAATCCTTTATGATTATCAAGGGATAAATCTGTCAGACAAAGGTTCACTGAGGAATTGTTCCCAGAAGAGGCCTTATACATCCATGCCCAGTTTGCAGGGCCCAACCTGCTTAACTGGTGCAGGGGAGCGATGTCATTCACATTATCTGGCCTCCATATCTACACCAGATATATGGTTTGGCTTGCTAGCTGGCAGCCAGCCAGGTAGCACTGAGGGAACAGATTCCAGGCAGAAAGTACAGAAAACAGAGAGATGAAGCTAGGGATTCTGGAGGTGGTCAATCAGTCACTGGGTTGCACCATTTCAAAGCACCGGGGCAGGATCACCTAATGAAAGGATCCTCTGCTATTTAAAAAACCATTTAATTTCGACATTGCCTTTCATGTAGGTTGCACAGAAAATAATACCAATGGCAAAAAAAAATGTTTTGAATCCTTAATATACATTTTTGAACAAAATATTAGAATGTTGATAAAACCCTACAAAACTGGGGGGAAATGCAGCAGTGATCTAGGGCAATAAAATCAGAGAAACATAGCAGGCTAGGGACTTAATTAGAACCTTCCACCCTGACATGATGATTTTTTTTTTTAATGTGTGAGATTGATTGATTGATTTTGCACTGCCTACATATGCTTACAAGGCAGGTGGAATCATATCAATCCACTTGGCCATCTATCCATAGCTCGCAAAATTTACATACCAGTACCATTTTATCATTTACAAAAAGAGGTTTACAAAAAGAATGAGGCAGTAAAGCTGTCAGGGGAAAAAAATCTGTTAAAAGCAGCTATTTAAAAAACATTCGAAGAATAATAAAATAATATTTGAGAAGCTAAAAGCCAGGTTAAAACACACACCAACCTTCTATGCTTCAGGATAGGCTGGCTTAAACAGTAACATTTTTAAGCAGGGGCAGACTATATACTACAGTGAGGACGCCCATCTGATATCAATCGGGGGGAAAGACCAATTTCTTACAAATGTGCAATGAGTATTATATGGTAACTGGAACAGTGCCAGTCTCACAGATCAAAGCTGTTGAGTGGATGTATACAGAGGGAATCTCACAAGGAAACTGGTCCTGAGCTATATATATTATTCAACCATGTGATCCCCCCACCTGATGCTGCAGCCTCAGTGACCACCCTGAGAACTAGGCCCTTTCAGAAATGAGCATCGCAGTCATCAGTGTGCCGTAACCATTCTTTGTCCTATTTCAGGCTTAATTCACAGAAGCAACTGCCACACAGAAGCCAAAAGATGAGCCAGCAAAGACAAAGCGGTGGCGGCTGTTGCTGCTGCGGCGGTTCAAGGGGCGGTGGCGGTGGCGGTGGCGGTGGCTGCTGCTCTGGAGGCGGTGGCGGTGGTGGAGGCCAAGGCTCATCCTGCTGTGGAAGAGGCGGAGGAGGCGGTGGAATGATGCAAATGCGTGGAGGAGGAGGCTGCTGCGGAGGATCTGGCGGTGGAAGATCTGGAGGCTGCTGTTGCTGCAGTGGTGGTGGTGGCGGCGGCGGCGGACAGTCCGGCGGAATCATCATTATACCAAGTGGAGGCAGCCAGTCTTCTGGGTGTTGTGGTGGAGGTGGATATGGAGGTGGATATGGAGGAGGCCAGCAAAGGATGCCAATGGTTATTGGCGGAGGATCTGGAGGGGTTTGCTGTGGAGCTAGTAGCGGCGGCGCAGTGTGCTGTGGATCATCCGGCGGCAGTGGCAGTGGCCAGTCTTCTGGATGTTGCGTTGGAGGTGGAATGGGTGGTGGAATGGGTGGTGGAATGGGTGGTGGATATGGAGGTGGCCAGCAAAAGATGCCCATAGTTATTGGTGGAGGATCTGGAGGGGTTTGCTGTGGAGCTAGCGGCGGCAGTGGTGGTGCAGTATGTTGCAGCTCCTCTGGGGGCGGCAGTGGCGGTGGTGGGGTTTGTTGTAGCTCATCCGGTGGTGGAAGCTCAGGTGGGGTTAAGGTAATTGGAGGAGGATCTGGTGGAGGAGGTGGAGGAGGATCAGGTGGAGGAGGTGGAGGAGGATCAGGTGGGAAAACCATCATCATAGGTGGAGGAAGTGGTGGGGGATCTGGTGGTGGAGTATGTTGCAGCTCATCTGGCGGCAGTGGCGGTGGTGGTGCGGTTTGTTGTAGCTCATCCAGTGGTGGTGGAAGCTCAGGTGGGGTTAAGGTGATTGGAGGAGGATCTGGTGGAGGAGGAGGAGGAGGAGGAGGAGGAGGATCAGGTGGCAAAACCATTGTCGTATCTGGCGGAAGCAGTGGTGGCGGTGGCGGTGGTGGTGGAGGAGCTGTCTGTTGCAGCAGCGGCAGTGGCGGAGCTGTTTGCTGCAGCAGCGGTGGATCTGGTGGTGGATCCTCGCAGACCAAATGCCCCATTGTTGTCCCACCATGCATGGGGCAAACAAAGCAGGTCTGCCCAATGCCAAGCATCAAGTAAAATGCAACATTTGCCAAGCAACCCAAGAAAAGCTAACTTTGCCAGTTCACACCAGTGTCCTGACAACATCATGTTAAGCACAAACCACTTCTGCATGTTGCTTTGCCCTTTCATTATTCAATGACATTTTATGTTTGTATGTTCAATGTGTGGCTCATTCTTCAATGTAATTTATGAATGTGTGTGTGTTTGTGGCGGATGGGAGTTTCCTCATCCACCCACTGCTGCTGATATCCTTGTTTCAATCTCCCTTAATGCAAGGGATTAAATAAAGCTTACTTAGAATCAACACATCTGCCGTGTCTTCTTCCATCACCCCATTGCCATTAACATAATCCATCTGCCACATGCCTCTTTTAAGTCTAGCTTTATTAAATTTGTATACTGCTTCCCACTAAGGAAGTCCCACAATTATCCTAACCAAAGGGTGTTTTTTTTTTAAAAAAGAACTAACCCAAAGCAGTTATAAAATCATTGTCAGCAGTTAAAGGAAAGCCCCCCCCCCAAATACTATAGAACTTGTGGACATTCAGTGAAGCTGAGCATTGGAAGATTCAGGGCAGCATAGTTAAATTCTGGAATGCATTCCCAGAAATGGCAGTGATGGCCACTAACTTGAATGGCTTTCAATGATATGGGGGGGGGGGGATTGTGGAAGAGAAGACGTGGCTCCTGGCCATGATGATTCTGCTCTCCCTTCAAGCTCAGAGGCAGTACTGCATCTGAATACGAACTTCCTTAAACCACAAATGAGGAAAGGACTCTTCTGCTTGAGTCCTTCCTGAGGGTTTCCCTTTGTGGCATCTGTGGAATGTAGATAACAGCTGACACTCTAGGACAGGTATCCCCAAACTGCGGCCCTCCAGATGTTTTGGCCTACAACTCCTATGATCCCTAGCTGACAGGACCAGTGGTCAGGGATGATGGGAATTGTAGTCCAAAACATCTGGAGGGCTGAAGTTTGGCGATGCCCGGCATAGAGACTAAGAGGAGGAAGCTTACAGGCCGAACAATCTCCTGGACATGTCAGCAGACATGTGGGGGCTGGCTAAATGGAGACTGAGGTTGGAGGGGGTCAATGTCCCATTAACCCAAATAGACCAGCCTCCACTGCCAATCAGCTTGACCAATGGGACTGATGGAAAATGGAATCCAACAACATCTGGAGGGCCAGTGATGCCTTTCACCTGTGGAAGAACATAGTGGAAGATACAACTGGCTTGCAGGGGGTGGGATAGAAAGGTGTTTTTAAGTTTTTAAGCTATCTGCTGAAACTATGTTCTTAAAGACAATGGGGTGGATCCTTTTTAGCAGATGACTACTGAACTGAGTCTTGACCAGAACCTCTACTCTATCCAGTCAGATTTTTTGTATGTTTGGCCTTGGTTGGCAACTAGGAATGATCTATAAGTAGTGGTCAAGTTGGTTCTTCAAGGTCATTGCTAACTACAAGCACAGCAGAGAGCCTAGTTAACAAAAGTTGGGATGCTGCTGTTCCAGTTTTTTGTTTTGTTTTTAAGGCGGCCCCTTGGGGTCCTAAGTTAAGAATACATTTATTTCATGGGTGGCAGTTTTATTTTTCACATGGCTCAGTTGCATGGTGGCTTGTGCCCACTGGGACAGGTGAGGCTGGATTTGCAGTAGACGCCACTGGAGCTAATGACAGGCAGAGCCAGCCAATTGTCTCTTCCTCCCTGTTGTGTTTATGGCAAGGTTCTCTCCCCACCCTCTCAAAACACTAGAACTTGTGGAAATCCAATAAAGCCTAATGTTGGAAGATTCAGGGCAGGCAAAAGGAAGTCCTTCTTCATACTGCACATAGTTAAACTGTAAAACTCACTCCCCCAGGAGCAGTGATGGCCACCAACTTGGATGGTTTTAAAAGAGAATTGGACAACCTTATGGAGGAGCAGGCTATCAATGTCTCCATCAGCCCCATTGTTGCCTGAAGTTAAGGCATGTTAATGACAGGGGTGGTGAGGCCGGAAATGAAAGTGATAAGCATCTGATGTGAGAGACATGTGTTGACGTCACATTTCTCTTCTCTTCTCCAAGCTGATCCTTGACCTGATCCAGAAGAGCCACGCTGTTCTTATGTTCTTAGAAAGATCCATCAGCAGGATTGTTGAGTGAGCTTGTAGGACAAATGAGAATCAAAGGACAAAGTAGGACAATGTAGAATCAAGACCAAAGAAGAACCAGAGATATAGGCATACGCATAGCTGCCAAGTCTCCTGTATTCCCCGGGAAATCCCCGTTTTTCCAGCTGTTCCTAGCTGAAAAAACGGATCCCCCCCCCGGTTTATTCTGGCATGGTGGCCATTTTGGAACTGGGCGGAGCATGCTCAGAAGCGACTTTTGATGCTGCTCTGCCCAGTTCCAAAATGGCTGCAGTGTGACTTCTGGCGCAGCGGCCATTTTGGAACTGGGCAAAGCAGCATAAAAAGTCACTTCTGAGCATGCTCCGCCCAGTTCGAAAATGGCGGCAGCGCTACTTCCGCCCGGTCCCTTATTTCTCAGACAGCAACTTGGCAGGTATGGCATACGCCAGACCTCAGAAGAACTATGTTTTCCAAGCAAGAGTTAAGTAGAGTAGGAAGCCCTCTTCTTCACCTTCCAGCTCAGAAGTGCTCAATAGTCAGTCTGTGTGGGCAGATTTAGCCCAGGGCCTCAAGGTACTTCCTCAAGGATGCTGTCACCTGCAGTTCAATGTCTCACCACATAGGGGCAGGCAACAGGGTTTTGCTTCATTCATATACAGTATTTATTTGTGTGTTGGGGGGGTGCACTTAGTAGGGTTGCCATACATCTGAGAAATCCTGAGCATGTCCTCTTTTGGGGGGGCTACATGCCCACCCAGGGGGATTTTTACGATTTGAAGCAAATGTCTGGGGTTTTGGTGGAGTTAAATTTTGGGAGGTCATACCCTTTTTTTCAAGACTTTTCCCTTTGGAAATATGGCAACCCTACAGTTCCTGGAAGTTGTAGTTTGTCATTAAGAGGTCCTTGCTCCCCTCGGAGAACTACCATTCCCAGTGAGTTTTACCAATTTATCTACCTTCCCAGGAACTCTGCAAATCTGTGAGCGATATAGCGGCCTCCTAACAACTTTCAGCACCTACAGATCTCGGCCTCCTAACAACTTTCAGCACCTTAGCAACCTACAGATCTCATGATGGAGTCTCAGAGAATTGTGGAACCAAGTTGTTATGGAGCTTCTGACCCATGTTTAAACCCAGGATTGACAAACTAGATCTGGTTGCTTCAAAAAAATGAAAAAAAAGTCATCGGTGCCTAGTATGCACAGCAACAAAAAGCTGCTTTGTGGATCATTCCTGTTCCAGCCATGATCTCATCCATGAGACTCCATATTTTCTCCCCCCCCCACCCCACCTGCGTTGCATCATTTTTCTCTCTCTCTTTCACGCCAACTGACAGCATTCACATCTGCAGTGCATTCTCTGTTCTCCCTGGATATTTTTTATCCACCTGGAATACTGTGTCCAGTTCTGGGCACCACAGTTCAAGAAGGATACTGACAAGCTGGAACGTGTCCAGAGGAGGGCAACCAAAATGGTCAAAGGCCTGGAAATGATGCCTTATGAGGAACAGCTTAGGGAGCTGGGTATGTTTAGCCTGCAGAAGAGAAGGTTAAGGGGTGATATGATAGCCATGTTCAAATATATAAAAGGATGTCATATAGAAGAGGGAGAAAGGTTGTTTTCTGCTGCTCCAGAGAAGCGGACACGGAGCAATGGATTCAAACTACAAGAAAGAAGATTCCACCTAAACATTAGGAAGAACTTCCTGACAGTAAGAGCTGTTTGGCAGTGGAATTTGCTGCCAAGGAGTGTGGTGAAGTCTCCTTCTTTGGAGGTCTTTAAGCAGAGGCTTGACAGGCATATGGGTGGCCCTTGTGGTCTCGTCCAACTCTATGATTCTATGATTCTAAAAAATGGTTTTCTGTGGATTTTCTTTGCATTCTCTCTCTTCTTCTTTTAAAGTTTCTTCTCCAGAGCTTCGGATTGTCCTCATAATGATGTTAGCGCCATCTTGTGCTTGGGTAGGGCTATTTCAGATACATTCAGAAAGACATTCGTGTGTGTGTCTGTGTGTCTGTGTGTCTGTGTGTCTGTGTGTCTGTCTGTCTGTCTGTCTGTCTGTCTGTCTGTCTGTCTCTCTCTCTCTCTCTCTCTCTCTCTCTCTCTCTCTCTCTCTCTCTCTCTCTGTGTGTGTGTGTGTGTGTGACTTGCCCACTTTGACAAGCAATTATCCGTAACATGCAAACAAGCAAACATTGATTCGTTTATGTCATCTACCGTATTTTTCACGCCATAAGTCGCACCTGACCATAAGACGCACCTAGTTTTTTAGAGGAGGAAAGGGGGAAAGCCCTGGGTTTTTTTGGGGATCAGCTCACAGTTGTGCAGCTTCTTTTGCAAAGGGGGAAAGCCCCCCTTTTTGAGGATCAGCTCAACGTTTTTCAGCTTACTTTGCAAAGGGAAAAAATCCTGTTTTTATGGGGTTCAACTCACAGTTCTGTAGCTTCTTTAGGAAAGGAAAGGGAGCCGTTTCTACAGTTTCCAGACAGATAATTTAACCAGCCAATCACATGTCGCTGGGGAAACAAATAGCCCCTGTCTGCAGAACATTCAACAATGGAGGCCTGGGCAAGGAGCCGGGGCTGGAAAGGGAGCCGGGGCTGGAAAGGGAGTGTGATTGACCACACATTCACTCCATAGTAACATCTCCCTTTACTTTTTAGGAGGAAAAACGTGTGTCTTATGGAGCGAAAAATACGGCATATCTTCACAAGCTTTTAATAAAGCACCCACTGTAGCCAACATGATAGCTTTGTGAAAAGCTGCAAGCATTCAATGTAAATCTGAGGTGGGGAAGCTTTGGTCCTCCAGATGATATTGGACTCCTATCAGCCTCACCAAGCATGGTCAATGGCCAAGAATGATGGGACTTATAGTCAATGCTATTTTTCTAGAAAAAGGGTGCCTGAACTTTCATTGAACACCTCCCTTGTTCTCTTACACCCACATAACAGGTGCTGAAACTGAGCTCCAGTAAATTCTGGCTGATAAAAGCCCTGCTTACAGTTCAGCAACATCTGGAGGGTCAAAGGTTCCCCACCCTTGATACAGACTCTTAACAGCAGAGTAAACTGGAAGGCAGGATAATAAGAAGATAAGGAAAGCTCCTAATGTTTGGCTCCTGGTATCTCTGCCTTAAACCCTGTAGAACCACAGTTAATCAGGATAGACAATACAGAGTTGGATGAACCAGGGGCCTGACTCAACATAAGGCATCTTCCGGTGTGCTTTATTTTCTTTTTGATACCACTGCCCAAATTGGTCTTTGGGAGTGGGGGAGAATCAGGCAACTGAAGTGGGAGCTGACCACTCCTGCCCTAGCTCCACATAAAAAAAGGTGGAAGCTACAAGGAACTAAATGACGTTCAAACCTTTCTTGAATCAAAAGCATTTCCAGTGTTGAATATAAGGTAATAGAAATATAGATGCAAGGGTGGTTCCAAACCTAGTTTATTTTATTTTAAAAAAAAATGCAAGACACCTAATTCCTCCAATGGGGTGGCGCATAAAACACCCAAAGACTATATGGAAAGTTTACAACAATGAGGAGCAGCAGTGTGGTCTAGTGATTAGAACAGGGGTGACTAATGTGATGCTTTTGGAGCCCAGCTTCAGCCTCAGATAGAACAGCCAGTGGTCAGGCATAATGGGACTTGGGCGTGGCATCTGGATGGTCACAGCTCAATCTTCTGACCAAGAAGAATGTAATTGAACTTCTAGTCAGCCACTTGGTCACACAGGAATCTGCCTTTCACTGGACCAGACAATTGGCTAATCTACTTGGTAGTGTCTTTGCTGACCAGCAGTAACTCTTCAAAGTTATAAAGAAAGAAATGAGATCTTGCCTGAATTAAAATCATTTTCACTGTTGAGTCAATAAGAAAGATAAATGCATGGGTAGAGCTACACACAGTTTATATATATATTTTTTTAAAATAAAGGCACCTTATTCCTTCAGCACATAAAACACTTAAAGGTTGGTTTAGCAATTAGAACAGTGGTGACTAATGGGGTGCCATGCAGAATCCTTTGAATTCCAGCTCCAATCAGCCCAAGACAGCACAGTCAATGGTCAGGGATGATGGGAATTAGGGGTAACATCTGGATATCCACAGGTTGCTCTCCTGACCAACCAAAATCCAACTGGAGTTCCAATGCCCTTCAGTCCCAGCTGGCTGCTAGGTCACACAGGAATATGCCTTTCACTGGACCAGACAATTGGTTAATCTACTTGGTACTGTCTTTGCTGACCAGCAGTAACTCTTCAGGGTTGAAGACCTACCTGAACACATCAAAGATGGAACTTGGAATCTCCTTCAAGCAAAGTAGATGCTCTACCACTAACCTATGGTCCATCACCAAGTCTCAGAGCAGAAAGAGCTCTTCCATCACTCCTCTTCCCTGGGTCATTTTAAACTGGAGGTTCTCAGGGATGGAACCATGTCCATCCATTGTCAAGTGGCCCCTACCAGCCTGTTCAGGTGCATAGCATATGTGATCATCATCCGGAGCACAGATCATCATCTGTCCGGAACCTGACCAAGCTTGCTCCGGTCTATGGAGCCTCATGTTACATTAAATCAAGTGACAAGTCAACGTGTGACAAGGTCACATGGAGACAAGTGCACCGTGGCTGTCATGCTGCCTCCTAACGAAAGGCTTCTGTTGTGATTAACACAGCAGTTAGGCCAAGCCTGTACAAGTCATGACACATCATCAAGGACTATGATCTACAGGGCTAGAACCACCAGAAACCATCATTCTCAGGTACCTGCTAGGGCCACTGTGCCCTGGCATGGGCCCACTGATGGTGAGAACTCTGTGGAGCCCCAGTAATAGGCCACCATTTTATATTTCCTACGAAGCTCAGACACTCTTGGAATTTGAAGTGAAAGCTTTTTTGGCACCAGTCATAAGGGCCACCAACCAGTTCTGAGTGGAAGAGCGCTGTGCTGCCTAATAGGACCATCCAGAGTGGGGAGAATGCCACACTCCTATGGATATAATAATAATAATAATAATAATAATAATAATAATAATAATAATTCTACCCCACCCTTCTGGCTGGGTTTCCCCAGCCACTATGGGTGGCTTCCAACAAAAGATTAAAAATACATTAAAACATCAGACATTAAAAGCTTCCTTCAGGTGTCTTCTAAATGTCATTTGGTTGTTTATTTCTTTGATATCTGATGGGAGGGCATTGCACAGGGCAGGTGCCACTACCAAGGAGGCCCTCTGCCTGGTTCCCTGTAACTTTGCTTCTCACACTGAGGGAATCAACAGAAGGCACTTGGTGCTGGACCTCAGTGTCTGGGCTGATGGATGGGGGTGGAGACGCTCCTTCAGTATACATAGGGGCTAGCCTCCCAGTCTTGGAAAGTATAAACCTCTTGGCAATAGGCCCACCAAAAAATGCAGAGTTTGAGTTGCAATGCAGTCCAAACAAATCAACATGAAGCACAGAGAATCAGTCCAAGTCAAAATCATTTACATCCAGAGGCAAGGTCCAGAAGCACCAGGAGCCAGAGGCCCATTTTGCTTCCAGAAGTGAGAAGGGAGATTTTATTTACTCTGGCCTCTTAGACCACACCATAATACCAGTTGCAAGGAGATGCCTTACTCACAAATCACCTGGAAACTCTGTATATACTAGGAGTCCCCAAACTAAGGCCCGGGGGCCGGATGTGGCCCAATCACCTTCTAAATCCGGCCTGCGGACAGTCCAAGAATCAGCGTGTTTTTACACGAATAGAACGTGTCCTTTTATTTAAAATGCATCTCTGGGTTATTTGTGGAGCCTACCTGGTGTTTTTACATGAGTAGAATGTGTCCTTTTATTTAAAATGCACCTCTGAGTTATTTGTGGGGGCATAGGAATTTGTTCATGCCCCCCCCCAAAAAATATAGTCCAGTCCCCCACAAGGTCTGAGGGATAGTGGACCGGCCCCCTGCTGAAAACGTTTGCTGACCCCTGGTATATACAGTGGTACCTCTGGTTACGAACTTAATTCATTCGGGAGGTCTGTTGTTAACCTGAAACTGTTCTTAACCTGAGGTACCACTTTAGCTAATGGGGGGGAGGCTCCCACTGTTGAGGTAAAGTTCTTAACCCGAGGTACTACTTCCGGGTTAGCAGAGTCTGTAACCCGAGGTGCTTGTAACCCAAGATACCACTCTACATGCTATGTTGGCAGTCTTCATTCATAGCTTTATATACCATGAATTTGCTGGTTACTTTTCAAAAGCCATCCAAGTTGCATATATGACTCCTGCTGTCCTTCTGATTGTTTATATATTCTTTTAACTGGTTCTAATCTTGTGTTTTTTAAAATCTTGGAAACCACCATGGGTAGGGTTGCCATATTCCAAGGAGTAAAATTCCTGACACCTACAAAGATGTTGCCTTTGTCCATTGAGTTTTCTTGGCAGGGATACTGGAGTGGCTTGCCAGTTCCTTCTCCAGGTGGATCACGTTTAGTCAAAACTCTCCACTATGACCTGTCCATCTTGGGTGGCCCTGCATGGCATAGCTCATAGCTTCTCTGAGTTATTCAAGCCCCTTCACCACGACAAGGCATTGATCCATGAAGGGGAAAAGACCCTAGTGTTGGGAAAGATTGAGGGCACTAGGAGAAGGGGACGACAGAGGATGAGATGGTTGGACCGTGTTCTTGAAGCTACAAACATGAGTTTGACCAAACTGTGGGAGGCAGTGGAAGACAGGAGTGCCTGGCATGCTCTGGTCCATGGGGTCACGAAGAGTCAGACACGACTAAATGACAAAACAACAACAACACAAAGATGTTGAATGTTTTTAGTTTTTTTTTTTAAGGAAACCAGCAAAATTATGGAGTTCCTTTCACTGTTTTTTTCCATTGTGTTGCCATACAGCTGGGTTTTCCATGACATTTTTCTGATTCAGCAACATTCTCCCTGATGCCATTTTTGCACCCAAAAACCAGGATATGTCAGGAATTTTCCTGACGTATGGCAAGTCTAACCATGGGGCTTTGTGAGGAAGGAGTGGTAAGAAATCCAATGGAAGAGGCGGTGGTTAAGTTGGAATAAACATGATAACAAACAGATAAGGCAGCTCCCTGTTCTCAGAAGCTTACACTGCGATTTTAAGTGGTGCAACTGTCCGAGATACAAGAAGTGTTTTGTTTTTGTTTGTTTTTGTTTTTTGTGGTTGAGGAAGTAAGTTCTTCCTGATAATTAAGAATACAGTAAGAAGATGCAAAGATGCTTATCTGTAAACAGCTGGGGAGTTGTAACTGGCTGTTGCTTAGCATTCCGTTCATGAATTTGACTTCAACTTCCAAATGGAGAGCACTCATTATATAATTTGATGTCCAACACTATCTCATAAACATCTGGTCAACGTATGGTTTGAAATCTGATTCATTCACATCTTTACACTTGAATTAGGATAAAGGGATTGCAGATGTCAGAGGTGCTGGGCCTGTGATGTCACACACGGCACAAAGTGTGACATCATACAGTAGGAGGAGGCCCAGTGAGACCCATCAAGGCCTCTAGAAGGCCTGACGAGGCCTATTGTGGCCTACAGAAGGCCCAACGAGGTCGTGGGAGGGCCCGACAGGGCCCACCACAGCCTCCGGAAGGCCCAACGAGCCTCATCAGGCCTTCCAGAGGCCCCAACAAGCACTGGGGAGCCTTCCAGAGGCTGTGGTGGGACCCCGTTTCACAGTAAAGGCACCACACAGTGGCAGTGTAGCAGCAGTGAGGGAGCAGTGGCAGCAGCGGTACACAGCCAGGGGTGGAGCAACCTGTCCCAGCACCCGGCGTGGTGTGAGGGCAGGGCTAGCCGGCCACATGGCGAGCGTCCTTAGCCGCCCGCCACCTGCGTGGCGAGTGTGGGAGGTGCCGTTAGCCTCCCGCGCGGGGAGTGTCCCTAGCAGCTTGCTGACCACGCGGCGAGCGTCCAGGGGTGCCGCCCGCATGGCAAGCGGGTTATGTGTGGTGCGGCGATGTCACCCACCCTCACGGTTGACACCCAGTGCGCACTGCACACACACACACACACACACCGCCTTCTTCCTCTGCCAGCATAAACAGCAGCAGCAGCAGTGCACAGCAGGTGGTGGCGGAGGCTGTAGGGTCTGAGCACCCACAATAAAAACATTATGGGTGCTAGGATAAGGTTATCAAACGTCCCTGTATCCTGGGGACAGTCCCCGGATTTACATATCAGTCCCCATACAAAATCCATTGAAGTTGAAAAGGGTCCCTGGATTCACTGGAAAAAAATATATGGGTGTCCCCCCCCCCCAATAATTTTTATTCATTTTCCAAATACAAAATCACAAAAAGCAAAACAAAAACTCAGAACAAGAAAAAACAAACAAAACGAAAAACATCTCTAATCTTATATTGTTTACTTAACATTGTTGACTTCCTCAATTCCCCCCTCACTGGGTCCATTTTATAATTCCAGTTAAGCAGTTTTCATCTTATATCTTAAATTAATCTAACACATTTTATCATTAACACTCGAATATTCTATTCTATAAATATCATCTATTCTCCACCACCAATAATAAATCAATTTATCCAAATAAAAAATTATTTTCCCTTCCTTGTATCTTCTGTTTCTCCCCATAGCCTAGAATTTTTTTCAAAGAACTTAAATTTAAATAATGATTCTTATATCATACTAACATTTAAACCCATTTAAACAAATTTAACCCCCCTTCCCCTGAACTTAGGGTCTCCCAGATTCTTCAGCGAGTTCCATAAGTCGTTCTAGTTTCAGACCATCTAAATCAGGCATCCCCAAACTGCAGCCCTCCAGATGTTTTGGGACTACCAACTCCCATGATCCCTAGCTAACAGGACCAGTGGTCAGGGATGATGGGAATTGTAGTCCAAAACATCTGGAGGGGCGAAGTTTGGGGATGCCTGATCTAAATCAATCAATAAAGTTACATCCATTAGTACCCCTCACCCCACTCCCACCCTGTCCCAGCCCACCATTGGGAAAAAAAAATGAAAAATTGAAAAAAAAAATTGAAGAAGAAAAACTGATAACCTTATGTTAGGACCCCCGGGGGTGGGGGCTAGATTTTGCACCGCTGGCAGATGTTATAGCATCTCAAAAGAGCTGCACTGCTTTACCTCACAGCAGTGCAGCTCTGCAGTCCATGACATGTCTCCCCACCTGCCTTCAGCCAGCCAACCAAGATGTCTTCGTTCTCCTGTCCCAAGCCTTGTGCTAAAAAGGCCCCAAACTCTTCATATGACTTCATACCCAGTTACTCTGTGAAACGTCCAAATCACCTTTCTATCTTTACACCCCAGAACAGCAGGGAGGGACAGTTCTCTTGCATCGTCAATGGCTTTCAATGGCACTTTATTTTTCCTTGATGGTCCTTAGGCACGTAGGAAGAGGGGGCGATGGGAGCGCCCTGGGCAGCGCAATCCCGGTAGGGCGCCATTGCAGCTGTCCCCGCTCCCAGAACGTGCACCACGCCCCTGCAGGCGGCGCACCACACCCCCAGAACACACATGCCATGCCCATAGGGGCGGCGTGCTCCGCTCTGGGACGTGCGCCAGCCCCGCTCCCGCCTGCTCTCTCCCCCCCCCCCCCGGTGCCGGAGCATGAAGCTCCATCACTGATGGTCCTAACCCAGCTAGGTTGTTTTACATAGGCTAGAGGGGCAAGGGCGTACCCACCACGGGGCAAGTTAGGGCAGCTGCCCTACTCTAGAAGCAGGGCTGGTGGGCAGAGGCGGAGCACAGCCCGGCGGAGCGCGAGTTCGCCATTCCCGCCCCGCCGCGCCGCACCCTCCCTCCAGCTCCCCAGCGCGCCCTCAGGCAAGGCCAAGCGTGCCGGGGAACCAGGGAGCGCAGTGCGGCGGGCGGGAACGCTGAACTCGCGCTCCGCTGGGCTGGGCTCCACCTCTGCCCACCAGCCCTGCTTCTAGGGAGGGGCACAGCCCGGCGGAGCGCGAGTTCGCCGTTCCCGCCCACTTTGTGGCCCCTCCCCTTCCGTGCCTTGGCCCCTCCCCTTGCCCCCCCCTAGTTTTGATCCTGGGTACACCCATGTAGAGGGGGGATTTCTTTGCAGGTTGGATTTCCCCGTCATATCCCAAATAATCAAAATCCAACCACTGATTAGTATTTGTGATTTAGGGGGTCTCCCTTCAAAATCTATAGCACCATAGATATGAGTAGGAAGTAAAGGGGGTGGAAAGGGGAGGGGAGGGAAGGGGGAGGAAGGGAGGAAGGAGGTAGGGGAGTGGGAGTGGTGTGGGCGGAGTTGTCTGGAGCAAGAGAAGAAGCTGCGTCTCAAAGCCCAGTGTCCTTATTTTCATCTGAGGAATGTTGGAGGGTATCTGACAAGTGTACACTCTTTCACACCAACTGATGTACAGGCGTATAAAAAGCTTCCACTTCTGCTCAACATAATTTGTGTACACATCCATTGCTACAAAGAACCCAACGTTAGTCCTATTCAGAGTAGATCCCTTCACAAGTAATTTAGGCTGCTTGTTCCCAATAGGTTTACTCCAAGTAGAACTTAGCTGAGAACAACCCTGCGTGTTTATCAACAAATCCACACAAAACAAATCAAAAATCTGATTAACCTAGAACTGACAGGGAACAGACTTAATTGATTGATATACAGGTAGTGTATTTATATTCTGCCTTTTCCTCCAGGAACTCAAAGTGGCCTACATGTTTCTCCCCTTCCTCATTTTATCCCTACAACAATCCTGTTGAGAGGCAGTGACTGGCCCAAGGTCATACTCAGTGAGCTTCATTGTCAAAAGTGGATTTGAACCCTGGTTTCCCACATCCAGTCCAACACTATAAGGACTGTACCACAACAGTCTCTTATCTTATGGATAAACAAGTGCAGTAACCATTGGGATTTGACATATTCTGATTTGCTTATCTCTAGCAAAAGCCCACCCTTGAATACGTCACCCATCAAGAGCCCCCACAAACATGTGAGGCACCGCTACAAAGCAGCGTCACAGGAACTTACTCATTAGGTGGAGCACCTTCATTAAGCTATTTACGCTCTGTAAAATAACTAGTGATACAAAAGTGAGATATGGATCTCATGATTTGTCAGACACATTGGGTTTGATGAGGCCGACAGTTAAGGGAAGTTGTAACTGTGTCGCTCACCATTCCTGGGGTGCCTCACTTCCTATAGGAGTGGCCAGAAGATGGGTATAAAGAGGATCTCTGCTCCCCAAGCTCATCATTCGAATCCTTTGAGACTTCTCCTTCACTCCAGCACATTTGCTATACAAGGTAAGTTCAAGGCTTAGATAATATTCCGCTCTTTCAATGGACTGAAACATCTTCAGCTATGCGCTGATGCAACGATAATGCTATTTGGGTAGGAGGCTAATGGCGCAAAGGGTTGGTTTGGGTTTTTGATACAGTGTGCAAATCCTTCCAATCAAAGGAGGGAGAGGGACATTTTTCTCAATGCAAATGAGGAGTGGAGAATCTGTTGGGAGTTCTTCCTTTGTTCTCTGGGTATTTGCTGCTAAGGTTTGGGGTGAAATATTGGTGCACAGTGTAGCTACTGTATCCACAAACATGCAGAAGCTTGTTGTATTTGGAGTTGGCCGATGGTACCTGTCAGGGTTGTTACGGCTACTCCTGAGTAATGACTTTCCACATGTTTGTCTTTCAAAACTCTTTATTAGTGCACATTATTTACGGTGTAATGAGCTGCTGGTTTCACGTCTTCTCATTCCGAATCAGAATCCGGCACTGCCCCTTTTCATGACTTTGACCAACATAAAAGCCTCGGGACAGTGAATCTCCTCCCCTTTCTCCTCCTCCTCAATACCGGTGTCGGGGGGGAAGGGTCTACGGGCTGCCTTCTGCCTGTCCACCCTTCCCGCCTCTCTCTCTTCCTGCCTGTGGAGCAGGGGCTCTCCAATGCTACCAGAGCCCTGGCACACCTTCTCCGTTTCCTGACTCACCCCTTCAGACCCCACGCTTTCATGACTGCTTGGAGACGGGCTGCTTCTGATGAAAGGGGGAGGGGTTCTCTATAATCCCTCCCCCTTACAGTACCTGAGCAGCAAAGGTCACAGCAGATGAATCGTTGTGTCCTCCCCAACAGCAATGCTTGAATGATAGCTGCAGCTAAGCCAAAGTTTTCTTCAAGGCATTTTAATCCTTTTAAATTAAAGGATTAATCTGTCAGACAAAAATTCACCAAGGAATTGTTTCCGGCAGAGGCCTTATACATCCATGCCCAGTTTGCAGGGCCAGACCTGCTTAACTCATGTAGAGGAGCAGTGTTATCCCATTATCTGACCTCCATATTTACACAAGATAAATGGTTTGGCTTGTTAGCTTGCAGTCATTCAGGTAAGGACTGAGGAAACCTATTCAAGGAAGATAGTACAGGAAACAGCTGAAGCTAGTGGTTCTGGAGGTGGTCAATCAGTGTCTGAGTTCCATCACTGCAAACCAGGAACAAAAAAGAAAAAAGGGGATCCAGGACAATACAATCTGAGAAACATGGCACATCAGTGAGTAGACTAGATTACAACCTTCCTCCTTGACATGCTTATGTTCTACACGTGGGGAATTATTTTGCACTGGCTAGATACGTTTACATGATAGCTAGAATCATATCCATCCATCTACCAACCTACCTACGTAGTTATAGCTCTCAAAATTTGTATCAGTAGCACCTTAGAGACCAACTAAGTTTGTTATTGGTATGAGCTTTCGTGCGCATGCACACTTCTTCAGAGTTGGTCTCTAAGGTGCTACTGGAAGGAATCCCCCCCCCCCCGACTATGGCAGACCAACACGGCTACTACCTGTAACTAAAATTTGTATGATATTCAATTCTTTGCAAAAGAGGGTTCTTGTTTGTTTGTTTTTTAAAAAATGGAACAGTAAAACTTTCCAGTTTTTTTTTAATTAAACAAAGATATTTAGCAGGGGCAGAAAATGCTGCTGCGGTGATGGCTACCTGATATCCATTGGCAGGGAGTTCCGAAGTCTGGGTGGCACAAGACTGAAATATCATTTTCTTATAAATGCACAATGATTACCATTGTGAGTGCCAGTTTCAGAGATCAAAGTGTTTAAATGAATGGACATTTATGGAGAAAGGAATCTGGTCCTGAACAGCCTTGCCCTACACGCACAGACACACACATGCATTCAGCCATGTGATCCAGCTCCCCCAACCACCACCTGTACTCTCTGGTGCTGCATCCTGGACACAAGTTGACCACCATGAGAATGACGCGTTTTGAGAAATGACCATTGCATCCAGCAGTGTGCATTAACTCTGCTTTCTCCACTTTCCAGGTCTAACGTGACACACAGAAGCCGAAAGATGAGCCAGCAAAGACAAAGCGGAGGTGGTTGTTGCTGCTGTGGCGGTTCAAGGGGTGGCTGCTGCTGCTGCTCTGGAGGTGGAGGCGGAGGTGGAGGTGGAGGCTGCTGCAGAGGAGGATCTGGCGGTGGCGGACAGTCCGGCGGAGTTATCATTATACCAAGCGGACTTGGATATGGAGGTGGCCAGCAAAGGATGCCAATGGTTGTTGGCGGAGGATCTGGAGGGGTTTGCTGCGGAGCTAGCAGCGGCGGCGCAGTGTGCTGTGGATCATCCGGCGGCAGTGGCCAATCTTCTGGATGTTGCGTTGGAGGTGGAATGGGTGGTGGAATGGGTGGTGGATATGGAGGTGGCCAGCAAAAGATCCCCATAGTAGTTGGTGGAGGATCTGGAGGGGTTTGCTGTGGAGCTAGCGGCGGCAGTGGGGGTGCAGTATGTTGCAGCTCGTCTGGCAGCAGTGGCAGTGGTGGTGCAGTTTGTTGTAGCTCATCCGGTGGTGGAAGCTCAGGTGGGGTTAAGGTGATTGGAGGAGGATCTGGTGGAGGAGGTGGAGGAGGATCAGGTGGGAAAACCATCATCATAGGTGGAGGAAGTGGTGGGGGATCTGGTGGAGGAGTATGTTGCAGCTCATCTGGCGGCAGTGGTGGTGGTGGTGCGGTTTGTTGTAGCTCATCCGGTGGTGGAAGCTCAGGTGGGGTTAAGGTGATTGGAGGAGGATCCGGTGGAGGTGGAGGATCAGGTGGGAAAACCATTGTCGTATCTGGCGGAAGCAGTGGTGGTGGTGGAGGAGGAGCTGTCTGTTGCAGCAGCAGCAGTGGCGGAGCTGTCTGTTGCAGCAGCGGTGGATCTGGTGGTGGATCCTCACAGACCAAGTGCCCCATTGTCGTTCCTCCATGCATCGGGCAAACGAAGCAGGTCTGCCCATTTCCAAGCATCAAGTAAAATGCAGCATTTGCCAAGCAACCCAAGAAAAGCTAACTTTGTTGTCTCGCATCAGCATCCTGACAACGACATGTTAAGCCAAGGACACTTCTGCATGTTGCTTTCTATGCCCATTCATTCTTCAATGGCATTTTATGTTTGCATGTTCAATGTGTGACTTATTCTTCAGTGTAACTTATGAATGTGTGTGTGTGTTTGCGGTCGATGGGAGTTTCCTCATCCACCCACCGCTGCTGATTTCCTTGCTTCAATTTCCCATAATGCATGGGAGAGAATAAAACTTATTTCAGAATCAACACATCTGCAGTGTCTTCATCCTTCACCCTATTGCCATTGTCATAATTCATCACACCTCCATGGTTTCCCCAATTTTTCAAATGTTGCTGCATATTATAGTTATTCTACACCTTATCTTCGACACAATTTTGTCAGATAAGATCTCCTGCTGTTCTTATTCAAAGCATACTTGTGTTTTAACAAGTTTACAGTAGGTTTTTTTTTTAAAAAAAATCTATGAGCATTTCCCACAACTCCTTAAAGTCTGCCGCATCCTTATCTCTAATTCTACTTGTTAAACTTGCCAATTCTGCATATTCCATCAATTTCAGCTGCCAATCCTCTAAAAAAACAATAAAAAACAACAAATATTTACTTGGTACCAAAAGGAAGGCAAGCAGCTGCCAGGTGGGAATCTAGAGTGAGAGAAATCCATAAATGGAGGACTACCACAGAGAAGATCCATTTCTTCATACCTTCTTATGGACTTCTCTCAGAGGTGGCAGGAAAAGGACATCAGCTGATGATCTCACTGTCTGGGTAGGTGCATATGGGGACAGGTGGGATGTTTTAGGTGGTTCCTAAGCTGTATAAAATTGTAAAGTTTGGAACCAACCCTGATGGATTTGAAAGAACCTTTCTACTTTGATCCAGTTCCAAACTCAGGAAGTAAGGGGACACACACAACTCAGGCAGTTTCAGTCTATTCCACACAAGAATGTCCATCACTCAACAACACAACATTGATAACAGATTACATCTGAATGTTATAGGTCAGCGGAGCAGCTTTCACCATATGTGACTCCCATCAAAACTTCTTCTTTGTGGATAGATTCTGGATCCACACTTCCTTCCACAGTGGGGACATTGGTTTCCGGGTGGGAGTTGATCATGGTGAGGGTTTGCCAAGCGTGCCTTCCTCTTAGCACGTTTCTCCCTTGCGTCCTGAGTTTGAGTGTCTTTAAAGCCCATGACACCTTTGGTAAAGGCTGTTCTCCATCTGGAGCACTCGCAGACCAGTGTTTCTCAGTTGTCAGTGTTTATACATCAACCCTAGACAGCAATGGTTATTGGTCCCTATTGGGACATGTAGGGCAGAAGGCTGGGAAGCATCCAGTAGACTGTGTCAGTCAGGAAGAGTCAATTCATCCTAGTTTGGTGTTCTCTCTCTCTCTCTCTCTCTCTCTCTCTCTCTCTCTCTCTCTCTCTCTCTCTCTCTCTCTCTCTCTCTCGTATATAATTTTTATTAAATTCTCTGTTTGACAATTTAAAATACTCATTCACCCCTAAAATATCAATGACTTCCCTTCTTCTCTTTCCATGGTTCATTTTACATATAATAAATCCCAGCATATTTTACAAAAACTATACAATTCAGTATTCGCTTATTGCATCCATCAAAACTTATTTACACTATTGAATTCATCTTAATGCTGCCAACAATTTCAGCTGTGCACAATTATTTCCCATATATTCAATAAAGGTTTTCCAATCTCCTCTTAATGTAAGTTCTTCTTGTTCTCTTATTCTATATGTTAAGTCTGCAAGCTGCGCATGTTCTGACAACAAGTTCCCATTCTTCTTTGGTTGGGACCGCACTCGTTTTCCATTTTTGGGCTAGCAAAACACTGGCCACAGTAGTGGCACAAGCGAATTTCAGTCTGAATTATCCCCGATAGAAAGTGTAAGGGGGAGAGATTATAGAGACCCTCCCCCTCTCATCAGGAGCAGTTCGTCCCCAAGCAGCCATGAAAGCGCGGGGTCCGAAGGGGCTAGTCAGGAAGCGGAAAGAGAGTGCCAGGTCAGGTCTCTGGAAGCATGGGAGAGCCCCTGCTCCACAGGCGGGAAGAGAGAGAGACGGAAAGGGGGGACTGGGGAAAAGACGGAGCGTAGACCCTTTCCCCTGGCACCGGAATTGAGGAGGAGGAGAAAGGCTGTCCCAAGGCTGTTATGTTGGGTGAAATCACGAAAAGGGGCAGTGCCGGATTCTGAAACGGAATGAGAGGACAGCTCACTACACTGTAAATAACGTGCACCAATAAAGACTTTGAAAAGACAAGTATGTGGAGAGTCGTTACTCAGGAGTAGCCGTAACAACCCCTCACAGAAAGGACTCTGGTTTTTTGGGGGTATTTTTAAACATTTTTTTTTTCAATTCAATATGGATCATATCCCAATACTCTTAAGTTCACCACATATGAAAGAACATGCTAGTTTGGTCCTCATTCTCTTCCTTGTTGTGTCCTACAAGATGGCACTGATGGCTAAGGACGAGGAAGCTGACATGCAGGGCAACCCCCTGGACTTCTAGGCAGACATGTGGGAGACTACAGAGTCTGAGGTTCGCAGGGCAGTGTCTCATTCACCCACAGGGCATTTTACAATATAAAAACACACCGTAATAACAAACTAAAACAATAACCCACCACACACAGTTTAAAAGACCATAGATCGTTTAATTAGCCAAAGGCCTGGGAGAAGAGAAATGTTCTTGCCTAGCGCCTAAAGATGTTTAGTGAGGGCACCAGGCAAGCCTCCCTAGAGATAGCAAAACCACGATTACCATGATTCAGAGTCTACATAGCTTATATTATTGCACTGCCACTTTAAGAAACCTACAACATTCCCTGTGGGAAGAGTCAGATCCTGCTTGCAGACTTCCCAGGGGAATCTGATGGGCCACTGTGAGTTTTGGTCTTTAGGATGCTGGACTAGATAGGACACTGGCCTGATCCATCTGCAGGGCTGTTCCTCTGTCCTCATCCTCTTTCTTCCAGCTGTGAAACGCTATTACCCACGTTAGTTAAATAGGTTCAGATGAGCATAGGAACAGAGAAAACTGCCTTACACTGAGTCAGGCCATTGGTCCATCTAGTTCAGATTTCTCTACAGTGGTACCTCGGTTTAAGAACAATTCGGTTTAAGAACAATTTGGTTTATAAACTCCGCGAAACCGGAAATAGTGCCTTGGTTTGGGAAGTTTACCTCAGTCTAAGAATGGAATACAGTGGTACCTCTACTTACGAATTTATTGCGTTCCGAACGCACATTCGTAAGCCGGAAAAAATTGTAAATCGAATCCCATAGGAATGCATTGGGAGAAAAAAAACGTAAGTAGAAGCAACCCTATCTAAAAATTCGTAAGTAGAAAAAATCCTATCTAAACCACATCCAAGATGGCGGGCGAAGCTCCATTCGTAAGTAGAAACATTCGTAAGTAGAGTTATTCATAAGTAGAGGTACCACTGTACAAACAGTGGAAGGGCACCGGCAACGGGAGGCCTCATTAGGGAAAGCACACCTCGTTTTAAGAATGGTTTTGGTTTAAGAACAGACTTCCGGTTCATAAACCAAGGTACCACTGTACATTCGTTTTCTGTCTGTCTCCAGGGTTTCAGGCAAGCAAAATTTCCAGTCCTACCTGGTGATTCTAGGGATTGAACCAGGGACCTTCTGCATGAAAAACACATGTGCACCAGCTAAGCTATATTCCTTCCTTATTAACTTCTCATGGAGGGTAAGACAACCAGTGGCTACTGGTCACAATGGCTCGGCTCTGCCTCCACTGTATGCCTCTGAATACTAATGACTAGGAATCACAGGTGGGAAGAATCATAAAATAGAATTTAGAGTTGGAAGGGACCCTGAAGGTCACCTAGTCGAAAACTCTGCTATTTATTTATTTATTTATTTATTTATTTATTTACCTACCTACCACCCTATACCCAGAGGTCTCAGGGTGGTTCACAGAATAAAATCAAAATATTAAACAGCAAAATACATAATCAAAATAAAAACATCAACCCAATAACCCCCCTCGCAACCCCCCCCCCATTTTAAAAGGGCACACAATGTCAATCAGATCAACCGAAAGCCTGGTTAAAAAGGAACGTTTTTGCCTGGCGCCTAAAGGTGTATAATGAAGACGCCAGGTGAACTTCCCTGGGGAGAGTATTCCACAGACAGGAAGCCACTACAGAGAAGGTCCCGTTCTTGTGTTGCCACCCTCTGGACCTCTCAAGGAGGAGGCACACGAAGGAGAGCCTCAGAAGATGATCTCAGGGTCCAGGTAGGTTCATATGGAAAGAGGCAGTCCTTGAGATATTGTGGTCCTGAGCCATTTAAGGCTTTATAAGTCAAAACTGGCACTTCGAAGTGGGCCCGGAAACTAATTCGTAGCCAGTGCAGTCGGACCAGGATCAGTGTAATATGCTCAAACAGTCTTGCTCTGGTGAGCAACCTGACCGCTGAATTCTGCACCAGCTAAAGTTCCTGAACGTCTTCAGAGGCAGACCAACGTATAATGCATTGCAGTAATCTAACCTTGACGTTACCAGAGCTTAGGCAACAGTAGTTAGGCTGTCCCTGCCCCTGGAGCAAGATGGAACCATTAATGAGCACTCATTTTTTGTTTGTTTTTTTAAATAATCACTTTTTTACATTTTTTTTTTTTACATTTTAACTTTAACCATTTCAAACATTAAAATAAAAGGTTCTTTTGAACCTTCAGACCACCTTCCCTCCCTCCATGGGTTCCATATTTCAGATTAAATTTGCTGCATCTTTTACCATTGTCCATCTGTTGTATGTCCATTGGTAAAGGTAAAGGTACCCCTGACCATCCAGTCACAAATGACTCTGGGGTTGCGCACTCATCTTGCGCTATACGCCAAGGGAGCTGGCGTTTGTCCACAGACAGCTTCCGGGTCATGTGGCCAACATGACTAAGCCGCTTCTGGTGAACCAGAGCAGCACACAGAAATGCCGTTTACCTTCCCGCTGGAGTGGTACCTATTTATCTACTTGCACTTGACGTGCTTTTGAACTGCTAGGTGGGCAGGGGCTGGGACCGAGCAACGGGAGCTCACCCCGTCACCGGGATTCGAACTGCCGACCTTCCGATTGGCAAGCCCAAGAAGCTCTGTAGTTTAGACCATTCCACATTACAAGTGATATTATATCTCTGCCAATGATTTTAACTGTCTACAGTGGTCTTTTAAATAAATTTAAAATTTGCTCCAGTCTTTTAAAAACACTTGATCTTCCTGGTTTTGGATCTTCCCCGCATTACTGATCCCTCTTTGTGTCAGTCAACCAGCTATAAATCTACCTAACAGGGAGCTCATTCAGCGTTGGTCTTGGATCCTGCTTGCGAGCTTCCAATAGGTTTGTAGCTTACCACTTAGAGGACAGGATACGAAACTTGGTGGACCTTTGGCCTCATCCAGCAGAGCTCTTCTTGTGCCATTTTACATTGTGAACTGCCCTGCAATATTCGGGTATCCAATTCAATACAAATTGAATAAATGACCCATGGGGTCCCTTCCAGTTCTACAGTTCTATGATAATTATAATTATAATTATAAATTATTATTTATACCCCACCCATCTGGCTAGGTTTCCCCAGCCACTCTGGGCAGCTTCTTGTCAGGATTCAACCTCTGTTAGCCGCCATCCATCCTCCAACTGCCTCCAGGCACTCACACAGGACCTTCACCACCTTCACTGGTTCTGATTTGAAAGAGAGGTAGAGCTGGGTATCATCCTCATACTGATGAACACCCAGCCCAAACCCCCTGATGATCTCTCCCAGCGGCTGCATGTAGATGTTAAAAAGCATGGGGGAGAGGACAGAGCCCTGAAGCACCCCACAAGTGAGAGCCCAGGGGTCCGAACACTCACCCCCCCCCACCACTTTCTGAACACGGCCCAGGAGGAAGGAGCGGAACCACTGTATGACAGTGCCCCCAGCTCCCAAACCCTCTAGACGGTCCAGAAGGATGTTATGGTCGATGCGATGGTGTCAAAAGCCGCTGAGAGATCCAGCAGGACTAGGAAACAACTCTCACCTTTGTCCCTAGCCCGCCGGAGATCATCGACCAGCGCGACCAAGGCAGTTTCAGTCCCATGGCGAGGCCTGAATTCTTTGCTCCATTGTCTCCTTTCCCCTCTAGCGACCAAAAGGAGGAACAACCCCCACCAATCAAGCAGGGAATGAAAAACGTCCATCATTTGGCAGCTGGAGGCTTGTCAGAAGTGGGAATGGAATGTCCCAGCAAGCAGACAGTGGTGCTGGCTTGCCATGTTTGGAATTCATGACTCATCCAGCTTCAGGTCAAACTGTTCTTGGATTTGGATGTTCCACTCAGGTACTCTGCGGTGAGGTGCCAGGAAACCACTGGCTTAAGTGGGGCATGTTGAACCTCACCTTTTGATGTTGAAGTTGGAACATCCCAGAATCCAGAAGCAATTGACCAATGACACTTCAGCAGCTGTGATGCTAGACAGCCAGAAAAAGACTGAGGAACTCCTTCTTTCCAGGTTTGGATGCTCAGGCAAGAGGAGACCCATGATCAGTTAGTCACAACATCAAACAAAGCTCTGCATGCCCATAAACAGAGAATTGTTACTTGGGAATGAGGATAGATCTGTCAGCAAGACTATGGACATATCATCTTAGAATCAATTATTGGGCTTCCAATAGGCATGCTCACTAACTAAGCTACATTCCTTCTTTATTAATTTCTCTTGACTGTTGGTCACAATCACTATGCTCCACCTGCACAGTTGGGGACAATATGCCTCTGAATACTAGTTGCGAGGAATCCCAAGCGTAGAGAGTTGCTATTATCAATAAAAATGATTAAATTTCTATGCCACCCTCCATCTGAAGATCACAGGGTGCTTTACAATATAAAAATATGTAAATACATACCACAATAACAAGCAAAAACAATACCCCCCAACGCAAAGTTTAAAAGATCATCTATTGTGTAGTGAGTCAGGAGTGATGTTTTTGACTGGCGCCTAAAGAAATACAACAAGGGTGGCATGTGAGATTCCCTAGGGATAGCATTCCACAAGTGGGAAGCCAAGGCAGAAAAGGATTGTTCTCAAGTTTGCTGCTCTCCGGACCTCTCACGGAAGAGGCACATGAAGAAAGGCCTCGGATGATAGTCTGCATTATTTCACATGGGGACAAGATGACCCCACTCAGCAGCTTCATGAAGATGTTAGACAGCATGGAGGATTAAACTGAACCCTAAGGAGCCCCACAATACCATAGCACCAAGTGCTGGTAAGAGATGGCCCTTTAGAGTTTGCTTACTCATGAGTTGTGTGGCAATTCTGAGTTTGTAAACACATGCTATGTTGGCAGTATTCAGTCTGGACCTGTTGGCTCCAGAATTCTCAAAGACTGGGGTATGCGGCCGGACCCAGTACCTCCTCTGACATCTCCAAGGGCCCTTCAGCAGGTTCCTTTCCCTAGAAGGCCCTGGATACTGTGCTACTCAAAGTCACTGACCTGTGAGATGCCTGGTTCATCCTCTGAGGATTCTGTGTCCAGTACCAGGTCGAGGCTAGGCATCAGGTTATTAGGCTGAGATCCAGTGGAGCGAGAGGCCCAGGATTACCTAACACTCTTTCCCAGGTGTATATTCAACATCACATTTACCACCTTGTGTCTGGGAGACAGAACAGAATGTTTGGAATGGACAGGTCTGATATAAAATGCCAGGAGCATTGATTTTTGCCTTTGCTAAACTATTGCTGACTGCTCCAACTCCAGATTCCACACCACTCAAGCACACAAAATGCATTTAAACAGATATTTTAAATGCCATATTCTCTCAAAACAAGAAATACTAGCAATTTTCAAAATTTCAGAAAGTGGAGGATTAAATTTGGATTCACCCCTTAGTCTGGGAGGTGCAGATCAAGTTGGTACAAATCAGAATCTCAAGAAGAATCTCAAGCATCCACTCAAGTTTACCTCAACAGTAGGACTGGAAGGAACAACACTGAAATGTATTGAAAGGCATTTTGCCTTCTGGCTTGTTATGAGCCCGGGAAACACACCAATTAAGTGAATCTTAAAGAAAAACATTCTGTTCTCCCCTAGGAAGAGAGTTGGCTTCCTTGCCCAAGTGCGTTGGTTTACATGAGGACAGCAGTCTTTCAAACAATTGACCAATTTAGCTTATGGGTAGCTACATTTTCAAGACCATTTATAAACGCCATCTCCAACTCCTCAAAAGATTCCATCAATGGTGTCTCCCCCAAAAATTGACACATCACTTGGGAAGACAGGTGAACTAATGCCAGTGTACTGGAAGAAGTAAAGATCACCAGTGCAGAAACAATGATTCTTCAACATCAACTTCGTTGGACTGGTCATGTTGTGCAGATGCCTGATTATCGTCTTCGAAAGCAACTACTATTTTCCAAACTTAAAAATGGAAAGCCTAATGCTGGTGGTCAACAAAAGAGGTTTAAAGACTCTCTCAAGGCAAATCTAAAAATATATAAAAAAGTAGTATAAACACCGACAACTGGGTAACACTGGCCTGTGAGCTCTCCAATTGGAGAGCAGCCTTTACCAAAGGTGTCATGGACTTTGAAGATGCTCGAAGTCAGGATGAAAGGAAGAAACGTACCAAGAGGAAGGCACACTTGGCAAACCCTCAGCATGATCAACTCCTACCCAGAAACCTATGTCCCCACTGTAGAATTGTAGAGTGGATCCAGAATTGGCCTCCACGGTCACTTACGGACTTACTGTTAAAACTGTGTTTATGGAAGACAATCTTACTTGGCTACGAGTGATTGCCAAAGAAGAAGACATTACCAAGGGTAGTGATTTTCACTTCCAAAATGACCATATTTCAGTGTGGTGTAGTGGTTTAGAGCGGTAGGATCGTAATCTGGGGAACCAGGTTCATGTCTCCGCTCCTCCACATACAGCTGCTGGGTGACCTTGGGCTAGTCGCACTTCTTTGAAGTCTCTCAGCCCCACTCACCTCACAGAGTGTTTGTTGTGGGAGAGGAAGGGAAAGGAGAATGTTAGCCACTTTGAGACTCCTTCGGGTAGTGATAAAGCGGTATATCAAATCCTAACTCTTCTTCTTCTTCTTCTTCTTCTTCTTCTTCTTCTTCTTCTTCTTCTTCTTCTTCTTCTTCTTCTTCTTCTTTGTATCCCACAAATGGAATAGATGAATAGGGAGATCCAGTGAAGATCCAGTCTGGAATGACCCCAACGGCCAGCTCCCTTCTCCTTAGCCTCAGTGTTGTCCTTGTAAGTGCTCCTTAGGCCTCCTGGCATGGCTCCCCTTTATTACACACACAGCCCAACAAGACAAGAAGAACAAGAACCCACCAACAGCATACAATTCAATACGGCTAAATTGACCCAACAACCCCTCCCCCCTCACATACACGATCACAACTCACTGCAGTCAATGAGTGGCCTTCCCCCTTATCTCTTTCACCACCAATGAAAACTAGCAAATAAATAAAAAGAGAACCTACCCACATGATGCTGACACAAAAACTGCACATACACTATGTAAAAGAAGGAAAGTTAATACCCCATTTCTCTACCTTCCTGCTCTTATATGATATACAACATCAATGTCTCACATTGAATCTGTAGAAAGAACTTTATAATCTCAAAACAGACTATATTTGTACTTCTGTAACTCAAGAAAATTTTTAATAAAAACATTTGGGGGGGGAAGCATTTTTTAATATACAGTGGTGCCTCACTAGACGAATTTAATTCGTTCCACGGGTCTTTTCTTATAACGAAAAATTCGTCTAGTGAATCCCATAGGAATGCATTGATTTTTTGTTGTTGTTTTTTTTGCCCATAGGAACACATTCATTGAATTTCAATGCATTCCTATAGGAAACCGCGATTCGCTAGATGAATTTTTCATAAAACGAATTCGTCTAGCGAGGCAACCTCCGCTCGAAAAATCCTTTCGTTAAGTGGAAATTTCGTTAAGCAGGGCATTCGTTAAGCGAGGCACCACTGTACATTAATCAATCAGTTAATTACAAGTGAAGGTAAAAAGGTAAAGGACCTCTGGGCGGTTAAGTCCAGTCAAAGGTGACTATGGGATAGCGGCACCCATCTTGCTTTCAGGCCAAGGCAAGTGATAGTCGGCAACTTGGAAGGTTTGATATTCAAATAAACATCAATATCATTTTTGGGCCCCTTCATGGATCAATGCCTTGTCGTGGCGAAGGGGCTTGAATAACTCAGAGAAGCTATGAGCTATGCCATGCAGGGCCACCCAAGATGGACAGGTCATAGTGGAGAGTTTTGACTAAACGTGATCCACCTGGAGAAGGAACTGGCAAGCCACTCCAGTATCCCTGCCAAGAAAACTCCATGGACAAAGACAACAGGCATATAAAAGTTATGACGCTGGAAGATGAGCCCCTCAGGTCGGAAGGCGTCCAACATGCTACTGAGGAAGAGCGGAGGACAAGTACAAGTAGATTCAGAGCTGATGAAGCGGCTGGGCCAAAGCCGAAAGGACGCTCAGTTGCGGATATGCCTGGAAGCGAAAGGAAAGTCCGATGCTGTAAAGAAAAATATTGCATAGGAACCTGGAATGTAAGAACCATGAGTGGAGGTAAGCTGGATGTGGTCAAAAATGAGATGACAAGAATAAATATCGACATCCTGGGCATCAGTGAACTAAAATGGAAGGGAATGGGCGAATTCAGTTCGGATGACTATCATATCTACTACTGTGGGCAAGAATCCTGTAGCAGAAATGGAGTGGCCCTCATAGTCAACAAAAGAGTGGCAAAAGCTGTAATGGGATGCAATCTCAAAAATGACAGAATGATCTCGATACGAATCCAAGGCAGACCTTTTAACATCACAGTAATCCAAGTTTATGCACCAACTACCGGTGCTGAAGAAAGTGAAATTGACCAATTCTATGAAGACCTACAACACCTTCTAGAAATGACACCAAAGAAGGATGTTCTTCTCATTACAGGGGACTGGAATGCTAAAGTAGGGAATCAAGAGATAAAAGGAACAACTGGCAAGTTTGGCCTTGGAGTTCAAAATGAAGCAGGGCAAAGGCTAATAGAGTTCTGTCAAGAGAACAAGCTGGTCATCACAAACACTCTATTCCAACAACACAAGAGACGACTCTACACATGGATATCACCAAATGGACAGCATCGAAATCAGATTGATTATATTCTCTGCAGCCAAAGATGGAGAAGCTCCATACAGTCAGCAAAAACAAGACCTGGAGCTGACTGTAACTCAGATCATCAGCTTCTTATAGCAAAATTCCAGCTTAAACTGAAGAAAGTAGGAAAAACCACTGGGCCAGTAAGATACAATCTGAATCAAATCCCTTATGAATACACAGTGGAAGTGAGGAACAGGTTTAAGGATTTAGATTTGGTGGACGGAGTGCCTGAAGAACTATGGATGGAGGCTCGTAACATTATACAGGAGGCAGCAATGAAAACCATCCCAAGGAAAAGGAAATGCAAGAAAGCAAAATGGCTGTCCAACAAGGCCTTACAAATAGCGGAGGAGAGGAGGCAAGCAAAATGCAAGGGAGATAGGGAAAGATACAGGAAACTGAATGCAGATTTCCAAAAAACAGCAAGGAGAGACAAGAGGGTCTTCTTAAATGAGCAATGCAAAGAAATAGAGGAAAACAATAGAATGGGGAAAACCAGAGATCTGTTCAAGAAAATTGGAGATATGAAAGGAACATTTCGTACAAAGATTACCATAATCAAGGACAAAAGTGGTAAGGACCTAACAGAAGCAGAAGACATCAAGAAGAGGTGGCAAGAATACACAGAGGAATTATACCAGAAAGATATGGAGGTCTCGTACACCTCAGGTAGTGTGGTTGCTGACCTTGAGCCAGACATCTTGGAGAGTGAAGTCAAATGGGCCTTAGAAAGCATTGCTAATAACAAGGCCAGTGGAAGTGATGATATTCCAGCTGAACTGTTTAAAATTTTAAAAGATGATGCTGTTAAGGTGCTACACCCAATATGCCAGCAAGTTTGGAAAACTCAGCAATGGCCAGAGGATTGGAGAAGATCAGTCTACATCCCAATTCCAAAGAAGGGCAGTGCCAAAGAATGCTGCAACTACCGCACAATTGCGCTCATTTCACACGCTAGCAAGGTTATGCTTAAAATTCTACAAGGCAGGCTTAGGCAGTATGTGGACCGAGAACTCCCAGAAGTGCAAGCTGGATTTCGAAAGGGCAGAGGAACCAGAGACCAAATAGCAAACATGCGCTGGATTATGGAGAAAGCTAGAAAGTTCCAGAAAAACGTCTACTTCTGCTTCATTGACTATGCAAAAGCCTTTGACTGTGTCGACCACAGCAAACTATGGCAAGTTCTTAAAGAAATGGGAGTGCCTGATCACCTCATCTGTCTCCTGAGAAATCTCTATGTGGGACAAGAAGCTACAGTTAGAACTGGATATGGAACAACTGATTGGTTCAAAATTGGGAAAGGAGTACGACAAGGTTGTATATTGTCTCCCTGCTTATTTAACTTATATGCAGAATTCATCATGCGAAAGGCTGGACTAGATGAATCCCAAGCCGGAATTAAGATTGCTGGAAGAAATATCAACAACCTCAGATATGCAGATGACACAACCTTGATGGCAGAAAGCAAGGAGGAATTAAAGAACCTTTTAATGAGGGTGAAAGAGGAGAGCGCAAAATATGGTCTGAAGCTCAACATCAAAAAAACCAAGATCATGGCCACTGGTCCCATCACCTCCTGGCAAATAGAAGGGGAAGAAATGGAGGCAGTGAGAGATTTTACTTTCTTGGGCTCCTTGATCACTGCAGATGGTGACAGCAGTCACGAAATTAAAAGACGCCTGCTTCTTGGGAGAAAAGCAATGACAAACCTAGACAGCATCTTAAAAAGCAGAGACATCACCTTGCCGACAAAGGTCCGTATAGTTAAAGCTATGGTTTTCCCAGTAGTGATGTATGGAAGTGAGAGTTGGACCATAAAGAAGGCTGATCGCCGAAGAATTGATGCTTTTGAATTATGGTGCTGGAGGAGACTCTTGAGAGTCCCATGGACTGCAAGAAGATCAAACCTATCCATTCTTAAGGAAATCAGCCCTGAGTGCTCCCTGGAAGGACGGATCGTGAAGCTGAGGCTCCAATACTTTGGCCACCTCATGAGAAGAGAAGAATCCTTGGAAAAGACCCTGATGTTGGGAAAGATTGAGGGCACTAGGAGAAGGGGACGACAGAGGACAAGATGGTTGGACAGTGTTCTCGAAGCTACGAACATGAGTTTGACCAAACTGCGGGAGGCAGTGCAAGACAGGAGTGCCTGGCGTGCTATGGTCCATGGGGTCACGAAGAGTCGGACACGACTAAACGACTAAACAACAACAACAACATCATTTTTGGGGAGGCCAATAAGTCAAGGGTGTGAAGGCATGTGTGCAATTTTGAAATGAAAATATCACTGCAAGATATGAATGTCATTCAAACATAGCAGCACTGTCACAACAAACACATTTTTTGATGGAGGAACCAATAAACATTTGTGGAATGCCGGCGTGTACATGACATCCACTAATGGTCCAATTGAAATATCAGCACCAGGTGAGCGTAATATCAGTAGGAAGAGGGAGTTCACTATTATTATCCCACTTGTCCTTCAAGTCAGATCTCCCCACCCTTTCACTGTCCTCATTCAACAATATTATGTTGAAATATAGCCTGAATGTATATAAACCTTTTAAACAAGGAGCATTTATAAACAGATTTCATAAGAATAAGAAATGATAAATAGTCTTCTACGTCATTTGTACATCACAAAAATAGCACAATAAATTCACAATGATATCTAAAACATATTGTTCATTATTAGTGGTCAATGTACAAGTTCTTCGTTCATGGAGTTGCTTAAATTTTTAAAAAAGGAAAACAGGGCAGAAACAGGATAGGACAGGGCTAACATTCAACATCGCATAGCTGAAATGCCTAATTAGTATCCCTTGTGCTTAGATTAAGTATGAGTAATAGTCATTTTCCCTCTTATGTTACCAATAAAGCATTGTAATGATGATGTGAGGGACAGGGGATATCGCGAAGTCCCTCCCCTCCTGAGTTCAAGCCCGTCCCCGAGCAAAGGGGAAAGCAGGGAGAGTTCCGATTCCAGTGGGGAAGCAGGAAGTCGTGTCCGAGGCTCAGGCAAGGTAGAGGAGCCAGGGTCCCAGGTGGGACAGGAAGGGGCAAGTAAGGGGGGAAGACCCATCCCCCCAACTCCAGAATTACGCAGGAAGAGGAGGGGCAAGAGGATGGGTCTGCCAAAGCTTTTGTGTTGGAGAAAGACGCGCCAAAAGCCATTAGGAGGTTCTGAAACCGACTGACAACATCGCTCCGTGTAAATAGCAATGACTTGAGCACTGTAAATACGCAGCACCAATAAAAGAATAAAATGCAGAGCTGCGTAGCGTCGTTACTCTGAAGTAGTCCACTCCGGCCACTGTGACAGCAACCTCCTAATCATTTTTGGGCTACTTTGGAGTTGCCGGGATGAGCGTGTCAGAGGCGGAGAAGTGGCGGCAGATCGCTGAGCAAGCCCAGCTAGAACTGCAACAGCTGTCGCTGCAGGCGCAGGGAGAATTGAAGGCAGCTAAAGAGGAGACTAAGAAGGTCCAGGACGACCGGCTACAACTTGCGGAACAGGTGAGAGAGCTCCAGGAAAAAGAGCAGCATTTAAGGGCGGTGGCGGTAGACCTCCAAAACAAGCTGGATGCAGAGAAAAACAAGGCGGGAGGGGCACCCCAAGTCCAAGTGCTGCCAGGAAGGAGAGCCGGGACCCTAGTAAGCAAGTTCAATGGAGACCCGAAGGAGTTTCAGGGCTTTGAGACTGAGATTGTGTATGCTCTTGAGCTGCACCACGATGAGTTCCCTGATGATGAGCACAGAGTAGCGTTTATTGTGGAGCACCTTACAGGGGCGGCCAGGGAGTGGCTAAGACCGTTAATTGCAACAAGGAATCCTTGCATGAAGAATGTCAAACTATTTCTAGAAGGTTTGAAAACGATGTATTCGTCCGATAGTCATATGGACCAGACTAAGGAGGAACTTCATAATTTACGCCAAGGAAATATGACAGTTCGCGCGTATTGGGCGAAATTCACCATGCTGGTGCACAGATTGGGGTGGGATCTGGAGTCTGCCCCAATGCAAGCGGCGTTTTACTTGGGGTTGCATGAGGAGGTGAAGGATGAGCTCTCGAGAGGTCCAAAGCCCAGTAATATGGATCAACTGAGCAAAGCGGCTCTGGCGGTGGGGGTGAGGCAGGAATCCAGATGGAGCGACAAGCAAGCAACGCGCGCAAAGCGGGCTTGGTTCCCACGGTCGCAGGAGAAGCCACTCCCTCAACAACCCTTTCAAGCCACGCCTGGGGCCAGTCAGGACCAGGAACCCATGCAGATTGATAGCGCGCGCGCGCGGGCTTTTCAAACCCCAGCGGCGCCAAGACGCAAGGAGGGAAGGGGTGGGAATTGCTTTCTCTGCAACTCCCCCCAGCATCTCGTCAGAGACTGCCCACATCGCAGGGAGTGGCAAGGAAAGGCGGGAACGGTTGTGCCCTCCCCCACTGACGCAGCACCACAGCAGGGAAACGGGAAAGCCTGGCTGCAGGAGACAAGGGGCGGCAGCCAGGCACAGTCAGCAGACAACAGCCCCAGCCCACCCACCCGCACAGAGAGGAGCAGAGCCAGCCCACCCCTCCCAGAGCAGGAGTGGTTCTAGAAGTGACGCTCACGCTCCCAAATGGCTATCCATTGACGGTCCTCGCCCTAATTGACAGTGGTGCCTCAGCCAACTTCTTCTCGAGAAACTTTGCAGAAGAGCACCAGATCCAGCTTCTGCAGCTGGATTTTCCTCTGCACGTGGCAACCATTGACGGCAGAGAGCTGCTGGGAGGGGCCATCACTCATCAAACCCCCCCCATGAGAATGACGGTTGGAAGGCACTCAGAGACACTGGCATTCAACGTCACCACCATCTCAGACCCCCCAATCGTTTTGGGCATGAGCTGGCTGGCGCGCCACGACCCCTCCATAAGTTGGCATCAGAGATGCATCACTTTTGGATCGGACTTTTGCCTGGAACATTGCATGCAGCACCAACCAGGGGAGGGGCCTCCGATAGCCACGGTGGCCACCATGCACGTCAAAGGGGGTGAGGCGATACCCAAACCATACTGGGACCTGCAGGAGGTCTTCAGTGAAGCGGAGTCCGACCACCTGCCCCCACACAGGCCTTTTGACTGCCAGATCAACCTGGTGCCTGGGGCAACTATACCCCCAGCCAAGCTGTACGCCATGTCAGACCAGGAACTGGAGGATCTGCGCGCTTTTATCGACAAGAACCTCAAGCGGGGGTTCATCAGAGAAAGCAAGGCAGCAGGGGGCAGCCCGGTCTTCTGGGTGGACAAGAAAGACACGCAACAGCGCCGTCTTGTGGTGGATTTTAGACGGCTGAATTCGGTGACAGAGCCAGTGGCTTTCCCCATGCCCAGAGTGGATGATCTCCTGACAGCGGCACGCAGAGGCAAGATTTTCACCAAGCTAGACCTGAGGGGGGCGTACAACTTGATCAGGATCCGGGAAGGCGATGAGTGGAAAACCACGATGTTCACGCCTCTGGGCTCTTTTGAATATCTGGTGATGCCCTTCGGGTTGCAAGGGGGCTCAGCATGCTTCCAGGCCTTCATGCACCACGTCCTGGGGTCCCTACTCTTCAGGAAATGCTTGGTCTTTCTGGATGACATCCTTATTTACTCCAACGACCCAGTGCAGCACGTGAAGGACGTCAGGGAGGTGTTACAGCGCCTGAAGGAGAACCACCTGTATGTGAAGCTGGAGAAGTGCAAGTTTCACACCAAGGAGGTGGACTTCCTGGGCTACAAGCTGTCAGACAAGGGGCTGGCAATGGACAAGGACAAGGTGCAGACCATCCTGGACTGGCACAGCCCCAGGACGCGCAAAGATGCCCAACGCCTACTAGGCTTTGCCAACTTCTACAGGAAGTTCATCAAGAACTTCTCTCGAGTTACGGCTCCCATCACTGACTGCCTGAGAGGCAAGCAGAAGTTCAGGTGGACACCAGAGGCGCAAGCAGCGTTCGAAAGCCTCAAGAGGGTGTTCGCCTCAGACCAGAACCTGTTCCACGTGGTTCAGGACGCGCCCCTACGCATTGAAACAGATGCTTCTGATAAGGCTGTGGGCGCCATTTTGTTGCAACTGGACGCCAACAGAGAGTGGAGACCCTGTGCCTTCTTCTCCAGGAAGTTGACCCAGCCCGAGCGAAACTACACAGTTTTTGATCGGGAACTTCTTGCGATCCACGCGGCGTTCCAGCACTGGAGACACTTCCTGGTGGGCGCCAAGCACCCCATCCAGGTGTGCACAGACCACAAGAACCTGGAGTTCTGGAGAACTGCCAGGGTGCTCAACCAGCGGCAGATACGGTGGGCGGAGTTCTTCTCGAACTTCAACTTCTCCATACACTACATCCCAGGAGAGCAGAATGTCAGGGCGGATGCCCTCTCCCGCAAGCCAGAGTACATGGAGGAGGAGGCGCCACCAGCCCCAAGGCACATTTTCCCCCCGTCGGCATGGTCCTGCGGAGCAGCAGTGGTGAGCGAGGCAGAACTCACAGCACTGACGGCAGCGGATGAATTTGCCAACCGCATCTTCAGAGAACTGAGAGGGGGGAGGGAGCAGGCAAAAGACTTTGCAGAACGCAGAGGGCTGCTTTTCTACAAGGGTGCGCTGTACCTACCCACCACCCAGCTTCGACGTACGGTCCTCAAGCAGATGCACGACAACCCTACAGCGGGGCATTTTGGAAGGGACAAGACCACTCACCTAGTCATGAGACACTTCTGGTGGCCAGGGGTGAGGGAAGATGTTCGAGACTATGTAAGGGGCTGTACCACCTGCCAGCGGGCAAAGGTGGTCAGAGCAGCGCCACCAGGGTTGCTGGAGCCCTTAGCCACACCACACAGGCCGTGGGAAGTGGTGTCCATGGACTTCATCACAGATCTGCCTTCGTCCAGGGGTAAGACTGCAGTGTTGGTGGTGGTGGACCTCATGTCCAAAATGTGTCACTTTATACCGTGTGCCAGGGCAGTCTCGGCAGAAGAGACAGCCAAACTGTTTGTTGATCACATTTTCAGACTGCATGGATTACCTTTAAGGGTTATTTCGGATCGTGGCCGCCAATTTGTTTCCAGGTTCTGGCGGCGGCTCATGAACCTCCTGCAGGTGGAGGTCAGCTTGTCGACGGCTAGACACCCGCAGACCAACGGACAAGCGGAGAGGGTCAACGCCATTCTGCAGCAGTACCTGAGATGCTACGTCAGCCAGCGGCAAACGGACTGGGTGGATCGCTTGCCACTAGCAGAATTTGCCTACAACAATGCAGTGCACGTCTCCACAGGGGTGTCGCCCTTTAAGGCCAATTACGGGCGCGACCTCAGATCTTTCCCAGAGAGGGAGAGGGAGGAGGAGGAGGAGGGCCCACAGGCTGAGGATTGGGCAGAGGAACTGGAGACGGTGCACCAGCAGCTCAGAGAACACTTGGAGAGGGCCAAGGAAGCGTACAAAAAGGGGGCAGATCGCCACAGGCGACAAGGGGAGGTCATCAGGGTGGGGGACAAGGTGTGGTTGTCCTCGGAGGGCCTTCCCACCAGAGGGAGGTGCAAAAAGCTGGCACCCAAATGGCTGGGCCCCTTCACGGTCACGCAACAGGTCAACCCGGTGGCATACAGGCTGGCACTGCCAGAGGACATGAGGGTGCATCCAGTGTTTCATAGATCGCTGCTGTCGCCGTACAGGGAAAGCAGCAGGCTCAGAGACAGCGAACAAACCCCCGAGGGAGGGGGGGAGAGGGAAAGCAGGGAGCAACTCAATGAGGCCACGGCCATCCTGGATTCAAGGTGGGGGGTGGGGGGCCTGGAGTACCTCATGGCATGGGAGGATGCTCCACCGTCCCAGAATGAATGGGTTCCCGCCACTCAGATACAGGAGGAATTCTTGGTGGAAGAATTTCACGCCCTCTTTCCCCACAGACCCAAGCCCTGGCACATGGAAAGGGAGGGGGAGGAGGAGGAGGCACGGGAGAACAGCTCACCATGGCGCTGGGAAGCGGAGTTTGAGGAACCAGAGGATGAGGTATGGGTGTCGCCAAGATCCACCCAGTCAGAGGAAGGAGCAGATTGGCAAAACATTTTTACCCCCACCAGCTCTGACGCCACGGACTTTTTGGGATTCCCGTCCTCCCAGGCGGAAGGGGGGGGCTCGCAGGACTGGGGGGAGGTGTTCACACCAACGGGCTCGGAGAGCACCGAGTTTTTAGGCTTCCAGTCGTCACCGACACATGGGGGGGGCCTGGGGAGGGGTGAAGGAGAGCTTGGGAGGGGGGTGGATGTGAGGGACAGGGGATATCGCGAAGTCCCTCCCCTCCTGAGTTCAAGCCCGTCCCCGAGCAAAGGGGAAAGCAGGGAGAGTTCCGATTCCAGTGGGGAAGCAGGAAGTCGTGTCCGAGGCTCAGGCAAGGTAGAGGAGCCAGGGTCCCAGGTGGGACAGGAAGGGGCAAGTAAGGGGGGAAGACCCATCCCCCCAACTCCAGAATTACGCAGGAAGAGGAGGGGCAAGAGGATGGGTCTGCCAAAGCTTTTGTGTTGGAGAAAGACGCGCCAAAAGCCATTAGGAGGTTCTGAAACCGACTGACAACATCGCTCCGTGTAAATAGCAATGACTTGAGCACTGTAAATACGCAGCACCAATAAAAGAATAAAATGCAGAGCTGCGTAGCGTCGTTACTCTGAAGTAGTCCACTCCGGCCACTGTGACAGATGACATATAACATGGAAGTGATATAAAGTGTTGGTAATATGATGAATGGGGAAGCTGGGTTCGAAGTGAATAATTTATGTTTGAATTTAAATTTAGATCAACGAGACACAATCATCTACCACCACAAACGTGTGGACTCCAGCGGTGATGTGTGGAGTGCTGGCAACGTCCTGACCCAGGGTGTTGGTCTTCGCCATGGGCTCAGCTGTTCCCCTCTTCACGTTACAATTTGTTTGGTTTTGACTGGAGAAAGCACATTCCCTCTGTGGGAGGTGCCCTTATTTCAGAACTAAGCAATTGGTGTGATTTACACTACAGTACACAAGCATAGCAGAATATGGCTTGAAGGATAGAAAAACAGAATTCCTTCTTTTGCAAGAGGGGTGGGGGGGTAGGGACGAGAGGGGAGGAGGGGAGGGCTTAAAGGAATGCAGAAGTGGGAGATAAGTGTTGGGATGTTGGGAAGGGGACTTGGGAGGAGAGAGCTGGGTGAATGGGAGTCAAGGAAATGGGAGAGGGGTAGAGAAAGCACTGGATCTAGACACGTCAAAAAAGCGATTCAGTTAAACACATTGTAAACTCATACAGGGAAATCCAGTAGGGAAAGATGGGACTCCCCAGCGCCATCTGGTGTCACAGTGTTATATTGCATAGCATATACAACGCATATAAAACACTTTTTCTTTACCAATCTAGCTGAGTCCCCTAAGCGTTGGGTTAAAAGCTAAGCTGTAACCAGAACCATTCCCCTTGAGGTTGGTAAGAAGTGCATCAGTAATATCTAGAGGGTCTAGGACAGGCATCCCCAAACTGCGGCCCTCCAGATGTTTTGGCATACAACTCCCATGATCCCTAGCTAAGAGGACCAGTGATCAGGGATGATGGGAATTGTAGTCCAAAACATCTGGAGGGCCAAAGTTTGGGGATGCCTGGTCTAGGACGTAGGAATCTGCTTGGTGTGTTTTAGGGCTCTCCTCTGTTGTTATGCATCAGGTGTTTGTAGGATCTTTTGCTCCTGCTTGTATCCCGCAACCTCCATCATAAAGTTAAGTGTGTCCAACTTCAATTCCTGAGGTAGGTCAATTCCAAGATTCTTGAGGAGATATGTTGCTTCCAATCTATCTGCTACTTTGATCTGTGTTCATCCTCTCATGATGATAAGATGGAAGGGAAAGTCATTAACACACACATAGGCACTATTATTATCCCACTTGTCCGCCAAGTCAGATCTCCCCACCCTTTTGCTGTCTTCATTAATTAATATTATGTTGTAGGCTGAACATTTGTATATTTTCAAGACCCACCTTATTCCCCCCCCAATTTTAAATTGTTTTGAACGGTTTTTTTTTTAAAAAAATATTATGTAATATTATATTTTAATATTAATTTTGTGTTTAAATTATTGTAACCTGCCTTGTGACCTGAAAGACAAGAATGAATTGTAACAACAACAACAGCCTAGTGGATCAGGCCAAAGGCCCATCAAGTCCAACATCTTCTCACAGTGGCCAAACGGATTCCCCATCAGGAAACTGGCAAGCAGGATCTGAACAAAAGAGCACACTGCCCTCCTGCGGTTTCCAGCAGCTGCTGTTCAGAAGCATTGTTGCCTCCAACCATGGAAGAGAACCTTGGCCATCATTGCTAGTAGCCATGAAAGAGGATGATTAGCTCAAGGTCACTCAGTGAGCATCATGACTGAATGGGGATTACAACCCAGGTCTCCCACTTCCCAATCCAACATGCTGGCTTGAACAGGTTTACTGTCAATTGAAGGAGAGTCCCAGGAAGACCATGGCCAACCCCGGAGTACATCAGAGTGGAAAAGCATGGCTTATGCAAACCAACCCCACATGGCAGGGGCAACAAACCCCATCCATCCCCACCCAGGATGGTCATCAGTCAAGATGGTAGGAGCTGTAGTCCATGGGAGTCTGGTAGACACAACATTGGCCACCACTGTTTTATGGTATACCTGCTTGAGGTATGGGAATGCCCCACACCTGAAACCATAGGGAGATATAATAATATAATAATAATAATTTATTATTTATACCCCGCCCATTCGGCTGGGTTTCCCCAGCCACTCTGGGCGGCTTCCACCGAATATTAAAAAACAATACAGCATTAAACATTAAAAACTTCCCTAAACAGGGCCGCCTTCAGTTGTCTTTTAAAAGTAAAATAGTTGCTTATTGCCTTGACATCTGATGGGAGGGCATTCCACAGGCCGGGTGCCACTACTGAGAAGGCCCTCTGCCTGGTTCCCTGTAACCTCACTTCTTGCAGCAAGGGAACCGCCAGAAGGCCCTCGGCACTGGACCTCAGTGTCTGGGCTGAATGATGGGGGTGGAGACGCTCCTTCAGGTATACAGGACCGAGGCCATTTAGGGCTTTAAAGGTCAGTACCAACACTTTGAATTGTGCTCGGAAATGTACTGGGAGCCAGTGTAGATCTCTCAGGACCGGTGTTATGTGGTCCTGGCGGCCACTCCCAGTCACCAGTCTAGCTGCCGCATTTTGGATAAATTGCAGTTTCCGGGTCACCTTCAAAGGTAGCCCCACATAGAGCACATTACAGTAGTCCAAGCAGGAGATAACCAGAGCATGCACCACTCTGGTGAGACAGTCTGCGGGCAGGTAGGGTCTCAGCCTGTGTACCAGATGAAGCTGTTAGACAGCCACCCTTGACACAAAATTAACCTGTGCCTCCATGGACAGCTGTGAGTCCAAAATGACTCCCAGGCTGCGCACCTGGTCCTTCATGGGCACAGTTACCGCATTCCGAACCAGAGAGTCTCCCACACCTGCCCACCCCATCCCCCCAAAACAGTACTTCTGTCTTGTCAGGATTCAACCTCAATCTGTTAGCTGCCATCCATCCTCCAACCGCCTCCAGGCACTCACACAGGACCTTCACCGCCTTCACTGGTTCTGATTTAAAAGAGAGGTAGAGCTGGGTATCATCTGCATACTGATGAACACCCAGTCCTGTGAAACAATACTGAGATAGATGGACCAGTGATCCAACTTTATAAAGCATCTTTCTATGATCCTTTGAGGAAAATTATTCCAGGGATTCTTTTGATTGTCTTACCCCCTGGAAGTAAGCATACCTGACCTGAGTTTAGAAATATTGTTTTGAACTAGTCAAGAATTCTGTACATCAGGCCCATAAATTTGTGGCCCATATTTCAATTCATGCACTGTTGTTTTGTGCCTTTGTTCTCTGTGCCTATATGTGGGCAAGACACGTATATAGGTCATTATTCAAGTTCCAGTGTGGGTTGTCCTCCACTTGTGGCCTTTACCAAATGCATTACTGAGGGACAGAAGTACTGTAATTGAAAGCCCTCACTGTGCAATGAGACAAGCTGAGATCTGGGATGAGAATTGATGCACATTCAGGAAAAGCAACATTTTGAGACATAAATTTCCAAGGCATTTCAAGGGAAGAGGAAGCCATTATTCAGGCTGCTGGAAAGCATCCTGGCAGGCACATTGGGGTGAATGTTGACTAACAGGGCTATGATGCACCTGTCAGGTTCATGCACTGAAGGAACACATGGGGTGGGGGAGATTTTTTTTGAGCCTCATTGCATGGTCACTGAGCTGGTAGTTGGCTCAGGAGTGGGGGCGTTGTCTTGTCTCAGGTCTTCTTTGGTATGGTGGCAATGGTCCTATCCACAGACAAGAGGTGGGCATCAGCAGCCTTAAAGGTAAAGGTAAAGGGACCCCTGACCATTAGGTCCAGTCGTGACCAACTCTGGGGTTGTGGCACTCATCTCTCTTTACTGGCCAAGGGAGCTGGCATACAGCTTCCGGGTCATGTGGCCAGCATGACAAAGCTGATTCTGGCGAACCAGAGCAGCCCACGGAAATGTCGTTTACCTTCCTGCTGGAGCGGTACCTATTTATCTACTTGCACTTGACGTGCTTTTGAACTGCTAGGTGGGCAGGAGCTGGGACCGAGCAATGGGAGCTCACCCTGTCACCAGGATTCGAACTGCCGACCTTCTGATCAGCAAGCCCTAGGCTCTGTGGTTTAACTCACAGCGCCACCCGCGTCCCTATCAGCAGCCTTAGGGTACCCCAAAGTCTGCAAAAGATTTGAGAGCCATCACCTCTGAGACTTAGACCACATTCACACCATTTCTCTAAAGCAGCATGATATCACTTTAGACAGTCATGGCTCTCCCCTCCAATAATTCTGGGAACTGTAGTTTATTAATGGTGCTAAGAATTGTTAGGCGACTCAGTTCCCCTCCCAGAGCTACAGATTCCCGAGTGATTTAACAATTCATCTTTCTTCACAGGAAACTCTGGGATTGTAGATCTGGGAAGGGAATTTATACTCAAAGTAAAAATCTATTTGTTTCTTTTCGTAGTCCTGCCATTAATCGGCAACTAGAGGAATATCATTTCCAAGAACATGAGCACCTGCAAACACTATGGATTTCACCAATACAAAATTGATTTAGGCAACAGTATTAGAACAAAGAAGAATATATCAGGGAACAAGCCCCACATTATACTCCTCAACAAGTCAATACCTCCAACATTTATCTGTATTGGACAGTGGATTTCTATACAAACATTTTTAGTCTAATATGCTCATAATGCAATCTCAAGTCTAAGGAACTATTTCATATACTTTAGATTCTAAAACCATTTTCCATTGTATAGGCTGTGTGACACATTATAATTCCCTGTTCCACACCTTTCTGAGTTCCTGAACATAAACTTTTAAAAGCATTTAAAACTGTAGATTCTGCTTTCTGTAAGGATCCAATAATTCCCTCCATAATGCAGGAGGTGGTGAAGCGCTCAAAGCAGATGGTCCATTAATAAACCCCAGCAAACATTGGTAATTGGAGATACAGTGGTACCTTGGTTTATGAACTTAATCTGTTCCAGAAGTCCGTTCTTCAACCAAGGCACTCTTCAACCAAGGCGCTCTTTCCCATAGCAGTGGGGGACTCAATTTACACTCAGCAGGAAGTGGAACATGTTCTGCTTCCAAGGCAAAGTTCACAAACCAAAACACCTCCTTCCAGGTTTGCAGTGTTCTTAATCCAAGTTGTTCATAAACTAAACTGTCATTAAACCAAGGTACCATTGTATTTCTATTTTGCACATGCCAGGCATTCCTCAAATCAGGAAATGACAAAAAAATGCATCTAAACAGTGGCCCTAAAACTTTTTGAGGCAAAGGTGATGGCTCAATTGTTCTACAGGGCTCAACTATGTGTTTCTCCACCAAATTTGACCCTACTTGAAAGGGTCCAGTCAAAGTTCATTAGAGCAGCTCTCCAAATGCCCCTGTGCTTGTCAGCTAGAAACAGGTATGATCTGTGTGGAGGCCAGAGTCTGGATACAAGCTTGTAACCTTTGGCTGAAAGTACATCTCAACCCCCAGGGCCTGGTCCCGCTGGTACTGAAAGATAAACATTGATCCTTTTGGAGTAGGGCCATTGTAAACAAGATGTCGAGTTTAGGTCTTCATCCAACCCATCTTATTTCTCGTGGTTACAATATAGCTAAGAATATAATCAAGCAGAGGATAACAGACATTGAGAGACAAAACGACTTTAATGTTCCTCTTTTTTTAACTTCGGAAGAACGGAGATACGTGTCGCTCTCAGCTAGGTATCTAACTCAGCTTGAGGTACCACCTCATAGAAGAGCGTTCACCCTGGCTCGATATCGCATTCTCTGTACTGCATGGGAAGTTCAGACAGGTCCCTTTGGGTGATAGACTATGCCTGTGTAAATCCAGAGAAATAGAGACTATTGAGCATGTGTTCCTCTGCTGCTGTTTTTATGAGGACTTATGAAATGAACTTATTTTTACGATACTGATTTTACAGGACGCTCTGAAGAATTCTATATAAAATGGCTTCTCTCGGATACCAATCCAATTGGCACACTTGCGGTGGCAAAATTTTGTGCCAATGCTATTAAGATTCGGTCCGCACAAATTGGTGGCACCCAAATCAATTCTTGATCTGAGCTAGAAAAGAACCCGATTTGCCGATGCCTTAATTTATGTAGTGCAATAATTAACCAATCATATTTTACAAAATGGAATAATTATGGCAAATCTCGTTTAGTTTAAATTTTTAGAATCTATTTTAAATTGTATTCTTGATTGATTTTATGTTTTTTAATATGCTGTGCTGGTCGTTGACCGTAATAAATTATTATTCATATATTTTCGATGGCAATGTGAATAATGTAAGCAAAAACTCAATGTCCTATCCTCTTACCGTGTTCCCTTTTTGTTTTGTGTAAGATTAACATGAAGGACTGGAAGGACATATCGTGAAGCTGAGGCTCCAATACTTTGGCCACCTCATGAGAAGAGAAGAATCCTTGGAAAAGACCCTGATGTTGGGAAAGATTGAGGGCACAAGGAGAAGGGGACGGCAGAGGACGAGATGGTTGGACAGTGTTCTCGAAGCCACCAACATGAGTCTGACCAAACTGCGGGAGGCAGTGGAAGACAGGAGTGCCTGGCGTGCTCTGGTCCATGGGGTCACAAAGAGTTGGGCATGACTAAACGACTAAACAACAACAGCATGAGTGAAACAGCACTCTCCCCTTCTGTGATTTCGAGCAGCTGTTATTCAAAAGCATTAATGTGGGGCTGTAATCCCAGATCTCAAACTGAATTGGATCAGTTTAGATCAACTTGAGATTCAGCCAGAGAAGGTTGAGGAAACCACAAATCACCCTGGGTCAGATTTTGTCAAGCTGGAGTGATTTAGGACTGTTAAACAGCAGGAGAGTCAGAGAATAAGAAACAGGCTGTGTCACCACCCTCACATGATTAATTAGGGGGTCAAACCCTAATTAAAACTGGGTAAGACAAACCCCCCCCCCCAGTTTGCTTCAGCTTTGGGATCTGTATCAGACTGGGGCCACTGGAATGCTTAGCACTCAGTCAGGCTCCAAATCATACTTGGGGCTAGCACAGTTCTAAAAATACCCAATTAAACTGTATGTCTCTGTTTCATATTATCCCACTTCAGATTCATACTTTATTAGAAGTAGCTTGACCTGCTATGTCTTTTTGAGGACATTAGGGTTGTCCACACAATCTGTGTATCCATGCACACAAACAGTTGGTCTGCACATGCATATGTAACATTTAATTAGTGCACAGGCAATGTATCAGTTGCTGAGCCGTACAAATTAACAAGTGTACACTCTTTCACACAACCGGTGTATGTGTGTAGAAGCAGCTGGCACTTGTGCTCTGTGAAATGTGTGAACATATCCTTTGCTTCAGAGAATCGAATGTTAGTCATATCCAGAGTATACCAACTGATACTAATGACTAAATTTATGCCCTCTGTTTTCAATAGGTTTAATCTAAGCAGAATTTAACAGGGTGCAACCTAAAGCAGGCATAAGCAACCTTGGCTCTCCAGATGTTTTGGAACTACAACTCCCACGATCCCTGACCACTGGCCCTGTTAGCTAGGGATCATGGGAGTTGTAGTTCCAAAACATCTGGAGAGCCAGGTTGCCTATGCCTGACCTAAAGTGTTTAACAGCAAATCTTCTTGCTCTTTTCTTTCTTTCTTTATGCAGATTAGCGTAGAAATGGCAGGGAAGGGATTTGATTGATTAGTGGGTTGCATTTATATCTCTCCTTTTTCTCCAAGGAGCTCAAGGTGGCCTACAAGGTCCTCACCCTCCTCATTCCATCCCCTCAACAGCCCTGCAAGGTAGGCAAGGCTGTGAGGCAGTGACTGGCGCAAGGTCACATTTAGTGAGCTTCGGAGTTGGGTGGAGATTTGAACCCTGGTCTCCCAGGTCCTAGTCCGACATTCTAAATATTGCATTACCGCTGTCTCTTATCTTACGGATAAATAAGTGCGGTAATAACCAGTGCCTTTTTTCTAGAAAAAGAGGTTCCAGAACTCACCACAAACACCAGCCTTGTTCTCTTAGAATAGCATTGGCACCCACCTGAGAGGTGCCGGAACTGAGGAAAATAAGCCACCTTGGTCATTTGCCTAATTTGACTGATTTGCCTAAACCTGTCGGAAACCACCCCCTTTCCTAAAGAAAACCAGTCTTTGCATCAAGAGCCCCCACAAATATGCGAGGCACCGCTACAAAGCAGGAACTTACTCATTAGGTGTAGCGCCCTTATTAAACTGTTTACGTCCCATAAAATAACGAGTGATACAAAAGAGAGATATGGATCTCCTATGACGTGTCTGACATCTTGGGATTGATGAGGCAGGTTGTTAAGGGAGATTCTAACTGTGTCACTCACCATTCCTGGGGTGCCTCACTTCCCATAGGAGCGGCTGGAAAATGGGTATAAAGAGGAGCTGTGGTTTGCAAGCTCATCATTCGAATCCATTGCGACGTTTCCTTCCTTCTGCCACATTTGTCCAACGAGGTAAGTTGAAGGCTTAGATCCTTGATAATCCTCCTTCTCTTGAATGCACGGAACCACCTGCAGCTTTAACCAATATAATATTCATTTTGTAGGGTCATGGTGCAAAGGGTTGATCTGAATTCTTGATACAGTATAGAATTCCTTACAATCAGTGGAGGGAGAGGGACATCCTTCTAGATTTAAATGAGGAACAGGAGAATTTGTGGAGAGTTCTTCTGTTCCCTGTTCAGGCAGGGAATTACCTAGAGGTTGGCTAGGTTGCACCCACCCAGGTGCAAAATTTCACCTCCGTTGGTGCTTTGGCGGAAGAATCTGGCTGGTTGTATGGGCTATCGCAGGAGCCCTGTGGAGTCCCTTCCCCAGTTGGCTGGAAAAGCGGATGGTTAGCTTGTGCAGTGGGGCTTTCCGTTACAGGGCCATATATCCTAGAATGCCTGCTTTTCCCGCACTCCACTCCCCCTGCTTACCCTGAGAGCAGCCTTTCAGTTGATGTGCTGGCTGATAAATGTCAGGAGAGCCTCTTAATTTACCATAGCTGAGTCGCTTTCCCTTGTTTCTTTCCCGCTTTGACCAATTTCCAGTACTCACACACACTGTTGCAAGTTTGCCAGGGAGATAGGGACCGCTGATTTAAGTGGGACTTTCTTCTGAGAAAAGTGTGCAACCTCTGAGTTAGTGCCTTTCTGCTGGCACCTTGTCAAAGGTAACAAAGAGCCAGTTCAAATATTGCCAGAAGTTCTGTCTCTGGCTTGACAGATTTAGGTTGCAGTCCTGTGTACCCAGTTTCCTGGGAGTAAGCCACATTGAACTCCGTGGGATTTGCCTTTGAGTAGTCATTTATAGGCTTGTTCTATTAAATGTCCTGTTTGAGAGTCCTTTATGATACGTTGGGGTTTTTTATGAGATGGGGGTGGGCAGCTCCATACCTAGGGCACAAAGGAGCCTAGATTTGTTTCTGGGTACAGTGGTACCTCGCAAGATGAATACCCTACAAGGCGAATTTTTCGCAAGACGAATTCGTTTTGCGAAAAATTCGTCTTGTGAATCGCGGTTCCCCATAGGAATGCATTGAAATTTAATTAATGCGTTCCTATGGGCAAAAAAAGAAGTTTCAATGCATTCCTATGGGAAACCGCAATTCACAAGACAATTTTTTCGCAAAACGAATTGACTCACAGAAGGAATTAAATTCGTCTTGTGAGGCACCACTGTATATGTATTTGCTGCTAAGGTTTAGAGGTGAAATGCAGGCATACAGTGTAGCTACTGTATCCACAAACATGCAGAATATTGTTGTATTTGGGGGGTGGGGGGGTGGGTACCTGAGCAGCTGAGGTCACAGCAAATGAATTGGTGTGTCCTCCCCAACAGCAATGCTTGAATGATAGCTGCAGCTAAGCCAGAGAGTGCATCTTACCCTAAACCTGTTCCAAGAGGCACCTTAATCCTTTATGATTATCAAGGGATAAATCTGTCAGACAAAGGTTCACTGAGGAATTGTTCCCAGAAGAGGCCTTATACATCCATGCCCAGTTTGCAGGGCCCAACCTGCTTAACTGGTGCAGGGGAGCGATGTCATTCACATTATCTGGCCTCCATATCTACACCAGATATATGGTTTGGCTTGCTAGCTGGCAGCCAGCCAGGTAGCACTGAGGGAAGAGATTCTAGGCAGAAAGTACAGAAAACAAGAGAGTTGAAGCTAGGGATTCTGGAGGTGGTCAAATAGTGTCTGAGTTGCACCAATTCAAATCACAGGCCCAGGATCACCTAAGGGAAGGATCCTCTGTGATAAGAATCCTTTGTTGCAACAGTGTCTTTCATGCAGGGGGAACCGCCAAGTAATCTGAGAAGAGGTGGGGAAAATAATTTGGATCCCGGGGAGAGGCATGGAATCCATGAGTGAGGGAGGGGAAGTGGTCTGATTGAAAAATGGCCCTGGCAAAGAATAGGGTTGCCAGACTCAACAGAGGACAGGACTTCTGTGCCTTTAATTGCCCTGCTCTCTTTTGAGTCTGGAAACCTTAAAGAAATTAAACAAAGGGTCTGCTGGTTTCTCTTTAAGGTTTCCAGACTCAAAAGAATGCAGGGCAATTAAAGGCACAGAAGTCCTGTCCTCTGTTGAGTCTGGCAACTCTAGCAAAGAAGGACACACTAGGAAATAAGCAGCCTTTTATGGTTAGTTGGGGAACAAGAGGGATAGTGGCAGAGCTGCGGCTGAGGTGCAGCGCGAGTGCAGGTGGTGGGTCTGCTGTTTGGCTGAATCCCAGTAGGGGGCGGTGTCTCTTCACATGTTGAGTTTCTGCTTATGGCCTCCTCCCCACCTTCCTGTTTTCACCTGGGTCAGACTCCTTGTTCCACCTGCGTCCTCTTTGTGACCATTACCCGAAGGGCCTATCCTCCAACATTCCTCAGATGAAAATATGGAGTAAAGTGGTGTGTTTGTGTGTGTATTTAGGTATACATGCATGCATTCAGCCTTGTGACCCAACACACCACCAGTGGCCACCTGTACTCTCTGGTGCTGCCGCCTGGACACAAGCTGACCACCATGAGAATGACGCGTTTTGAGAAATGACCATTGCAGCCAGCAGTGTGCATTAACTCTCCTTTCTCCACTTTCCAGGTCTAACGTGACACACAGAAGCCGAAAGATGAGCCAGCAAAGACAAAGCGGAGGTGGCTGTTGCTGCTGTGGCGGTTCAAGGGGTGGCTGCTGCTGCTGCTCTGGAGGTGGAGGTGGAGGCGGAGGTGGAGGCTGCTGTAGAGGAGGATCTGGCGGCGGCGGACAGTCTGGCGGAGTCATCATTATACCAAGCGGAGGTGGATATGGAGGAGGCCAGCAAAAGATGCCAATGGTTGTTGGCGGAGGATCTGGAGGGGTTTGCTGCGGAGCTAGCAGCGGCGGCGCAGTGTGCTGTGGATCATCCGGCGGCAGTGGCCAATCTTCTGGATGTTGCGTTGGAGGTGGAATGGGTGGTGGAATGGGTGGTGGATATGGAGGTGGCCAGCAAAAGATCCCCATAGTAGTTGGTGGAGGATCTGGAGGGGTTTGCTGTGGAGCTAGCGGCGGCAGTGGGGGTGCAGTATGTTGCAGCTCCTCTGGGGGCGGCAGTGGCGGTGGTGGTGCAGTTTGTTGTAGCTCATCCAGTGGTGGAAGCTCAGGTGGGGTTAAGGTGACTGGAGGAGGATCCGGTGGAGGAGGTGGAGGAGGATCAGGTGGGAAAACCATCATCATAGGTGGAGGAAGTGGTGGGGGATCTGGTGGTGGAGTATGTTGCAGCTCCTCTGGGGGCGGCAGTGGTGGTGGTGCGGTTTGTTGTAGCTCATCCGGTGGTGGAAGCTCAGGTGGGGTTAAGGTGATTGGAGGAGGATCTGGTGGAGGAGGTGGAGGAGGATCAGGTGGGAAAACCATTGTCGTATCTGGCGGAAGCAGTGGTGGCGGTGGTGGAGGAGGAGCTGTCTGTTGCAGCAGCGGCAGTGGTGGAGCTGTCTGTTGCAGCAGCGGTGGATCTGGTGGTGGATCCTCACAGACCAAGTGCCCCATTGTCGTCCCTCCATGCATCGGGCAAACGAAGCAGGTCTGCCCATTTCCAAGCATCAAGTAAAATGCAGCATTTGCCAAGCAACCCAAGAAAAGCTAAATTTGCTAGCTCGCATCAGCATCCTGACAACGACATGTTAAGCGAAGGACACTTCTGCATGTTGCTTTCTATGCCCTTTCATTCTTCAATGGCATTTAATGTTCAATGTGTGGCTCATTCTTCAATGTAATTTATGTGTATGTGTGTGTGTGTGGATGGGAATTTCCTCACCCGCCCGCCGCTGCTGATTTCCTTGTTTCAATCTCCCTTAATGCATGGGAGAGAATAAAGCTTATCTCAAAATCAACACATCTGTGATGTCTTTTTCCGCCACCCCAATTCCATTGTCACAATCCATTTCACATGCCTCTTTTAAGTTCAGCCTCATTAAATTTGTGCACCACTTTCTGCTGAGAAAGTCTCAACATTATCCCAACCAAAGTTTTGTGTTGTTGTTTTTTAAATAAAAAACAACAACTACATCCCACAATGCAGTAATAAAATCACTGTCAGGAGCAGCTGGTGCTGCAGTTAGAAAAAAAGTCCCCCCCCCTTTCTTTCTCATAGCACTAGAACTTATGGACATTCAATAAACTTGAATGTTGCAATATTCAGGGCAACACAGTTAAAGTCTGGAACAGAAGGCAAAGATGGCTTTAAAATTCATGGGAAAATTTGTGGAGGAGAAAGCTATCAATAGGTGCTAGCCATGATGATTGTGCTGTACCTCCACACTAAGAGGCAGTTGGCATCCATGTGTCTTGAGTGTGCACCTCCAGGGTGAAGTTAATCTGCTCTGCTAGCAGCACCAAAGCAACCTTCCTGGGGTGCAAGCCTGGGCAGTGTGTATTGAGGTCTTGGGCTGCCCAGATGACAAGACTCCCCTGTCTGTCTCACTTATGTGGTCCAAAGGAAAGCAGAGTAATTCGTTTGGCAGCAGCTTGGCTGCCAGGAGGCGGCATACTAGGCACCATCCTACCATCTAAGGGACTCCAATATGGATTTGCATAGGTTTTACTCCTTAGCCCAGGCATCCCCAAACTTCGGCCCTCCAGATGTTTTGGACTACAATTCCCATCATCCCTGACCACTGGTCCTGTTAGCTAGGGATCATGGGAGTTGTAGGCCAAAACATCTGGAGGGCCGCAGTTTGGGGGTGCCTGCCTTAGCCTTTTCTTCTCCTGAAGATATCCCAGAAGCCAGTGGAGGATTAGGATCAGAGTTTTCCTTCTCCTAGACCGGCTACCTTGCCACATTGACCAGCCCCATCTGCCCCGCATTTCCCTCTACAGCACACGCAGAAACAGCCTTCTTGACCTCTGGACCCACCATAGGTCTCCTCCAGTCCATCTGCCGCAGCCTGTCTTTGCATGCAGGAGAAGTCCCTAACTCACAGAGGGTTAGAGCACCAATAGCCACTCTCACCTGGCTTAGCCAGCAGTAATACTTCTGCATATCAGCTTCAATGACCACAGATGTGCTTGAAACAAAATAAAATAAAAAATTCTTTCCAGTAGCACCTTAGAGACCAACTAAGTTTGTCATTGGTATGAGTTTTCGTGTGCATGCACACTTCTTCAGATACACTGCTTGAATCCTTCTTGAGGGTTCCCTCTTGAGAGATCTGGGGAACCGTGAGAACAGGATGCTGAACTAGATGAGTCATTACCCTAAACCAGCAGACTACTTTAAATTTTTCTGTTCTTATGCTCATGCTGTAGAGGTGAGTTGACCAGAAGAGTCTGGGCAGGGCAGGTCCAAAGGGGGAAAAAACCACACATGCTCAACCAGCTGGAAGATAAAAGCCAGCACATTCCAATCAGAGAGGAAGAAATGCATGATACAGGAGAGGTAAAAGGAAAGGGAAAGAGTAAAGAGCTAGGCTATGGGAAATCCCAGCAACTTAGGAGGCAGTACAGGGGGAAGGAAAAGGCACCACGTCTGGTGTATCACTCAGTGTATTCATGTGGCACCAGGAAATAATAAAATAATAACTAAATAATTGAATTCAAACCCAGAAATTGTGGAAGCGAGCTGGAGAGTCCTTGTGGATCACGAGGAGACCCTCTGCAGGGTTTTCCATCTCGAAAATCAAAAAAAAAAAAAAAGGACACAAAAAAAACGATTTGGACGTTGTTGGTATTTTATGTATTGTTTGTTTGTAATTTTTGTAAACTTTCTTTTGCTTCTTTTTTACCCCCTACCTCCCTTTTTCCCCCTCCCTTTCTCCTATGCCCTTTGTTGTTGGTTTTTTTGCCTTTTCATGGCTTCTGCTGCTTGCCTCCTCTCTAGGGAAACTTGTAGTGGCTGCTGGAGAGCCGGTGAGGAAGAGGAGAGGCTGCTGCCTCTGAGGTCCAGCACCACAGGACGTGCTGGTTCTGAGGGGCAAGCAGGGGGTGGGAAGAAAGCGAGAGTGAAGTACAAAGAGTCTTGATTTCTTTATATTTTAAAAAATGCTCTGTATGTCTTCATCTAATCTGGCCTCTTTCTGATATTTAGTTATTGGTGTGTGTTCTTCCTTTTGTAGATCCACCAAAGAATAAAACAGGCATAGGCAAACTCCGGCCCTCCAGATGTTTTTGAGACTACAATTCCCATCATCCCTGACCACTGGTCCTGTTAGCTAGGGATGATGGTAATTGTAGTTCCAAAACAGCTGGAGGGCCGGAGTTTGCCTATGCCTGGAATAAAATATAATAAAATTGGGATTTAGGGCTTTTCCATCAGGATTGTGGAGGGCATGTGTCCTATGTCCAAGTGGTGTTGGCACTTCTTCTGACAAAAATGGTGAGTTAAGGAGAGTCAATGGGGATGGGGGGGTGGGGGAGAAATGTCTCCATTTTCATCTGAGGAATGTTGGAGGGTATGGAATACGGGACTAGATGGACCCTTAGCTTGACCCAGCAGAGGTCTTTTTGTGTCATTAGGCCATTATATGTTGTGAATTGCCCTGTGTTCTTCAGATGAATGGCATTATACCAATTTAATGATTGAGTGAATAAACAAATGAATAATAAATTATGTTAACTGCAATGAAGCGATTTATCTCCAAGGGATATGGAGTAATTTGCTGCGCCACTCTTTTATGCTGGAACTGTTCTCCAAGTTTCATTGTCTCCTTCACCCTCTAGTGGCCAAAAAGAAGGAACAACCTCCACTAGTCAAGGGGTGTGTGTGTATTGGGGGGGGGCAGGGACTGACATTATTTAGCAGCAGAAGGCAGGTTGAGAACAGGAATGGAATGTTCCTGCAGGATTGTCATGTTTGGAATGAATGACTCATCCAACTTTAGATCAAACTGTTCTTGGATTTGGATGTTCCACTCAGGTACTCTGTGGTAAGGTGCCAGGAAGCCACAGGATTAAGTGGGTCATGTTGAACCTCACCTGTTGATACTGATCTCGGAACATCCCAGAAGCCAGAAGCAATTGGGCAATGGCACTCCAGCAGCTGGAAGAAGACTGAGGAACTTCCTCTTTCCAGGTTTGGAGGAACATGCTAAATGGTCAGGGGAGAGGAGACCCCAGATCAGTCAGTCACAACATCTAGCAAAGGTCCACATAAACAGAGAATTGTTACTTGCTAATGAGGATCGATCTGTCCAGGTCCCTTCCAACAATACAGTTCTATGATTCGATGTATCATCATCCTACTGTATCTATCCTTTACTCTGGCAGTTCTAAGGACATCGGAAACTGCCTTATACAGAGCCAGGCCACTAGAACGTCAAGCTCCATGTTGCCTACAATGCCTGGTGGCAGCTCTCCAGAGTTTCAGATGGGGTATTCCCAGTCCTTTATATGTCCAGCTGTCCTTTGTCAACAATAAATTTGTTGCTGGTTTTTCTGTGTTGAATATATGCCATATGGTAATTTATGGACCTAATAGGAGCCTACACAACATAAAACACAGTTGCTGTGCAAATGTAGGGAGCTCGAACTAAAATGGTATAGAACTCCGGCCCAGCTAGCAAATATGATACCAGGATTGAACCCTAACTGCTGGCACTGTGAACAAGCCAAGGGATGGTTCTCCCATATGTATTGGGAATGCCCAGAGGTAAGGGGATTTTGGAATAAAATCCTTAAGGTTATTAATGAAGTTTTTAAAGTGAAGTTACCTATAGACTTCAATCTTATGACAATGGGTATATTAGGAAACACGGCCATAGAGAAAGGTGACCAGCACACCTTCAAAGCAATGATAGTAGCAGGAAAGGCAACAATAGCTTTAGGTTGGAAAGATAGAGAAAAATGGACAGTAGAGGTCTGGACTAATTATTTGTTTGAATTTATTCAGTCAGACATTGTGGCAGTAACGTCACAGGAAATAACATGGAGGGCCAAGTCTACTATTATTAGAACCAGATGGAACCCTTATCTTCAATGGACAACAACTACTGGATCAGAAGACATTCAGTGGAAATTAAAGATATTGTGCCCGTGGCTGAGGACAACTGTTTGAACCCTTCCAATGGATTATGGGTCGGGGAGGGGGTGGGAAGGGAAAGGGAAATGGTACGGGAAATTTAAAATTGGAAGGAGAGAATATAATGTATGTAAAAATTCTCGTACTTTAATAAAAAACCTTTTAAAAAACACTGTTGCTGTATGTAGGTTTTATTTTAATTGTTTTTATCTTATATTTTGTAAATGTTTTCCTTTAATTGGGGGGGGCAAGAGAGTGGGGCCCTAAGCTATAGCTTGTTTAGCTTATACGTAAATCTGGCACTGGTTCAACCACTGAGCTACAATTCATTCCCTGAAAACAGAGCACGATTCCAGTCCTCGGAAACCTTTTCATGCCGCTGGAAGTGTTCCTCAAAACAACCATCTGTTTAGATGCGTCAGGAAAGTACCGCTAGAGGGGGCCTGTTGCATCACAACATGGACTCTGTTCCAAAAAGAAAAGAAATTAAAAAGAAAAGAGGAGCAGCCTATTTAAAGCACATGGCTTTGCCTAAAGAATCAAGCTACAGTCACCATGATTCTTTGGGGGAAGTCAGGTGCTTTAAATGCACATTGAATGTACTTTAAATGCAGCTGTCTTATTACAAAAGAATTTCAGAAATAGACTGGAAAGAGAAGTTGCTGAATTGCAACTTATTACCAAACTTAAAACCATGGAGAGACCTGGTCTGAATAGAGACATTGGATTCTTATCTCATTATACATGATAAAGCGCTTGCTTTTTCCTGTAAGACCAATTGCAGTCATTAACAGTCGTCAACAGGTTTACCACACCTATCAGCCGATCACCCATTCCCACCACCCTTCTGAGTAATACCCCTCCCCAGCCTCTCACTATATATAAGAGTCTGGTGACTTCTATTTCAGTGTATCTGAAGAAATGTGCATGCACATGAAAGCTCTTACCAATGGGGACTGAGGGAAGTCTCCATACCATGAAAATAACAATGTGAACAATTATGGGAAATTTCTATGTGTTAGTTGTATGTATGTTTTGTTTGTTGTTTGTGCAAAAAAATTGAATAAAAATTATATTTAAAAAAAGAAAGAAAGCTCATACCAATGACAAACTTAGTTGGTCTCTAAGGTGCTACTGGAAGGGATTTTTTTGTTTGTTTGTTTCGACTACGGCAGACCAACACAGCAACCTACCTGTAACTTTAAATGTATGGTACTGATTTGCCTGTCCTGTGTTATCTTTGCACCATGAGCTCATTTTCACCCACAAACCCCTCTCTACCTTCCCTTCAGTCATGCACAAGGTTGTAAGGAAGACCTAGTCTGACCTAGAGATGCTCAAGAGATAGCTCTTTCACCGAGTCATATATATTCTCAAAGAAATACAATAAAACAAATATTTACTCTCTCTTTTTTAACAAAAATGCAAATGAATGAGGAAACAGAATGGACTTCTGAAGGGAGACATGTGAAACTAACCCATGCCTCAAACAGGCATGATCTCCCTGTTCAGTGTCATGGAAGCTAGGAAATTGTGGGACAGCCAGAACAACACCTGGCTGACACGTTGTCATTAGAAAGCATTCCAGACCCTCCATCTCCCAGAACCCAGCGTGCCTTAAAAGTAGGAGAGCAAAGAGCTCAAAGACAGAGGGCACTTAGCGGCACCCGTTGAAGTAACAAGAAAGTGGGAGAGACGGGGGGTGGAGATTCACTTGGGACAACACCATTATCCAAAAGGCTGGGTTCTATAGCCTCTCTCTGTAAAGTCTGAAATAAAGAAGGATGGTAAGAAACTTTTCATTGTCTTAATAGTTTCCTGGGCAACCAGCCGGGAGCCGCTGAGAACATCCTGACATTCAGTAGCAGGAAAATTATCTGGTTAACACCATTGCCTAAAGGCTTGTGCCATGCAGTCATAGCCTTTGGTCCCTTAATTTATGGAATCCTCTTTGAAAGCTGTCCAAGTGGGTAACTGTCACTACTATACTCTGTATGCAGAAGAGCTTTCTTTTGTCTGTCCTGAATATTCCAGATTCGTTCAGATTCGATCGATAGCCCCAATGGGTTCTGTGATTATGAGAGTGGATCCACGGTCTCCACACCATCAGTTTGTCCCGAATCTACCAAAATTCAACCTCATTGGATATTCTTGAGTTCCAGAATTATGAGAGAGAGAGAAACCTATTCGCTGTCTCCACACAGCTCATAATTTCATACACCCTTTTTCTAAGACAGGGGTTCCCAAATGTTTTGTAGCCAGCATTCCTTTGGTTCCACAAACTAATCCCTCGTGCCCCCTTCCCTACTCTGTGAAAAGCATTATTCAAAACAGCAGGTTGTGTGACCAGAAGGAAGAAAATAACAAAATAAAATTCAGAACAGAAGCAATTAATTGCACATTTAAAACTATTTAGTTTAATTGAGTCAGAAGAAAATGATTAACTTGACAGAGTGATACCAGTCTTTCAGCCATTAAGACCTCCAGTTTCCCTCCCCCCTCTGCTGCCCCCTTGCCTCTTAGTGTAATCCCACTGTCCCACCCCCACCCCCAAAAGCAGTGCCACCCACTTTGGGAACTACTGCGCTAAGACTTTAGTAAGTAGGATTAAGACTATAGCCTTAATGACTAGTTTTTGCATAACATAAAAATTAAAACTGATGCTGTGGCTAAACATCTCGACTGATAGCATTGATAGCTAAGGTGAGACATCTAATGATTGGGGAGACATCAAGAATTGCTGCTCGAAGGCCTTGAATCCGAACTATATATAATTTTGTCTGCTCTGGATCTCCTGACACCCAGCTGCCTGGATTTCTAATATTGAGCGAGAGGGAGGGGTTCGCAGTTTCTTCTTGCTTCCCTCCCTACCCCACCCTGGCTCCAAGCCTCAGCACAGTGACATGCTTTTTCCATGGCCCACACACTTTTGGGTGTGCCAAAAAGGACTACCTGGCAACCTGTGTTGATACAGCCTTTGGCGCGCCTGCTAGGAATCTCATGTGATGAAGTGACACACACATGCCAGATCTTTGGAAACAGTTGTTTCCAAAGTGGGTGGCAGCACCTACGGGGGGGGGGATTACCCCAGATTCAACCCTCACAACCACAGTTTTAAAAAGAAACACCAATGTGCTAGGGAAATGCATGTGAAATGTAAGTATGTAACATAACTGCAGCAAACAGTTACTATTTTATACGTGACATGTCAAGAGGTCAGAAAAAGGTAACAGTATCTCAGTACCAATCAGAGAATATTGTTTTTGTTTACGGAAGAAGACATTCATCGAGGTTTCTTTTACTTCCTTCCTTCAATCTTGCCCTTTGATCACCAAACACCTAATGTCTTTATGGACTGGAAACCTGATTCTCTCTTTAAAACAAAGAAGAGTTCAAGGTTCTCAATAGCCCAGCCCTTTAGGCTACAGGTATACAAAGAAAACAGTGCACCATGTCTTATTTTTGTATGTATAGGATTTTAATTATTACTGTTGCCCAAACAGAGGCCAAAGCAGAAAACAGAGAAAATATTTGATACAATTTTATGTAGAGAGAATGGCATTCAATAAGTTATCCTCCCCCCCCCCCGGCCACTTCTTTTAGCCAACGATGACTCAGAACAGAAGATGGTGACCCTTCAGCCAACAAACACATCTTCCTGGGGTGTCTCATGTTCTCTACTTCTGCTGCTGTGGCCACTGGGGGGTTTGCTTCGTCTGCTGCTGGCAAGGAGGGATGCATGGAGGTGGGATGACCATGGGAGGTTGTTTTGGGCACTGAGCTGGGATGACCACGGGAGGAATGCATGGAGCCGGGATGACCACGGGAGGTTGTTGTTGGCAGCCTCTGTCCTCATGGCAGGAACTTCCACCTCTGTGGCAGGAGTCCTGTGGTTTGTTGTGGCAGGAGTCCTGTGGTTTGTTGTGGCAGGAGTCCTGTGGTTTGTTGTGGCATCCTCTATCGTTGCGGGAGCACATCTTGATATCAGTCAAATCTGGAGTCCTGTGAGAAATGAAGAAACAGCCTTTCAGAGAAGGTCCAGCAGAAACATACCTTTCTTATTCCTTCACTCAAAGCTGTGTACAGTCCTATATAGAAGCCTTTCCTCCCTGTGAGTGGCACCTATCACATTCTGTGTTACAAAATGAAATCCATTCCTAAATGGATATTGATATCGGTCAGATCTGGAGTCCTGTGGAGAACAGGTCCAATGCAAATGTCTATTTCTTAAGTCTTCACATTTTAACTAGATTAGGGTGGCTTCTCAAACCTTCTAGGCATTTTGGGCAATAATCACCTAAGGAGATGATTGTAATTAAGAAGCATATAAATTGTCAAAATAAGTAAAGCGAAAGAAACAAAAAACCAGTGCCTTACGGTATCCAACAGAATTCCTAGAAAAAAGCATGGAGACCTTGCGGGGAAAGAAAGAACGTTGTTCAAGTGAACTAGAAAAAATATCTCACAAGAAGGTTCAACAAAAACACAGTTTGAAAAATATCCTCTAACTGTTATAGACTCTCATCTTCCTGGACCAGTGGCTATGATATCTGGGGCTGGTGGAATCTGTAGTCTGAAACATCTAGAAGATACCACCTAGGCTACCCTTAGCTTAGGTTCACAATGTTCCCCTTTAAAGGGACTCAGAGTTGCACAGCTCCAAGGATGGACGAAGTGGTGCTTTCCGGAACGTTGGACTACAACTCCCATCAGCCCCAGCTGGCTCATCTAATGAACAGGAACGATGGGAGTTGTTGTCCATTGTCATCTGGGGGACACCAAGATGGCTTCCCTTGACATAAATCACCCCATCCATCAATTTAAGAAGATCAGTTCCAACCCCTGCCCTCCAATTCTATCCACAGAACAGGTAGAATCCCCAAACTTACTGAAAATGTAAACTGGAATCCTTATGATAGGAATGGTCACTGGAGTCTTGTCTGGATCCTTGAGGTGAGATACTTTTTATGCATCACCTGCCTTCCGGAAATGAAATTCCTCTCTTGGGCAAGAGTGAGCAAAACTGGACTTTCATGAGATGAGTTGGATGTGTTACTGGATGGGCCCCACCCCATGGAAAAGGTATCACCAGAACATAATGAGATTACTTTTGCAATGCAGCGTGCAACTCATGACAAGTCAGGGTCTGATTCTGCACTGCATAATGTAATTGCCCTTAGAATTCCTATGTATCAACAATCACACACATTGACCAATCATGGTCCAACAGAACAATCTTTTTCAGGGTCTTCTTACTGGATTCTTAAAAGACATCTTTGGGAGAAGAATGGAGAATAGTCCCAAAGTAGAATTTGCAAATGTCATCCACTTCTTCCAAAAGCTTGTTCTCTCCCTCCCTCCCTCTCTCTTCCCCAATAGTCAATTGTAGGGAAATAAGGGAATGATCACCATACATTGAAAGCTCATCCAACCAGGGGCGGAGCTAGTGGGCATAGGGGGCGGGCCGCCCCGGGTTCCACAATGGGGGGGTGACAGTCAGTGCCCCACCCAGCGACTCCCAAGGTGAGCCCCTCCAGCCTCCCGGTAAAAAGCCTGCTCGGCACGGCGCGGCACGCTGCGCCAGTGGGCTATCTACCTGGAGCCTGGACTCTCCGTTTAAGCTTCGCTTAGAAGTCACTGGGGCGTGATCCCCTCTTTGTAGCACGCATGTGCAGTGGGATGCTGCACATGCGTACAACGTAGAGGGGATCACACACCCCCCCCCGCAACTTCAAAACAGAGCCTAAACGGAGCGTCCAGGCTCCAGGCAGATAGCCCACTGGTGTAGCGGGCGTGCTGAGTCAGTGGGCTATCTACCTGGAGCCTGGACGCTCCATTTAGGCTCTGTTTCAAAGTCGTGTGGCGCGATCCCCCTCTACGTAGCACACATGCGTCATTACGTAGTGATGCATGTGTCATTATGTAGCGGGCGACCCCCCCCCCCCTGGGTGCATGGCAATTTGCCACCCCGAGCGTCACGGCAGCTCGCTACGCCGCTGCATCCAACACATGTTTAAAGCTAGGGTTGCCATATTTCAAGAAGTGAAAATCTGGACACAAACAAATTGTGGACCTTTTTTTAGGGGAGGGGGAAGCCAAATTCTGCTAATGGCAACCCTATTAAAGCACATGTCCTCCCCCAAAGAATCATAGGAACTGAATTTCCCCCCTCACTGAGCTACAATTCCCAACATCCTTAGCAAATGTGAATGTAGCTTTAGTGGGATAAAGGTAAAGGTAAAGGGACTCCTGACCATTAGGTCCAGTCGTGACCGACTCTGGGGTTGCGCGCTCATCTCGCATTATTGGCCGAGGGAGCCGGCGTATAGCTTCCAGGTCATGTGGCCAGCATGACAAAGCCGCTTCTGGCAAACCAGAGCAGCACACGGAAACACCGTTTACCTTCCCGCTGTAGCGGTCCCTATTTATCTACTTGCATTTTGATGTGCTTTTGAACTGCTAGGTTGGCAGGAGCTGGGACCAAGCAACGGGAGCTCACCCCATCACAGGGATTCGAACCGCCGACCTTCTGATCAGCAAGCCCTAGGCTCAGTGGTTTAACCACAGCGCCACCTGGGTCCCATAGCTTTAGTGGGATGAAACCCTGTAAATTAAAGAACTCGGGCTTGAACATACAATTGTAGAGTTGGAAGGGACCTGGGCGTCAGGTCATCTAGGCCAACCCCCTGCAACACAGGAATCTCACAACCATCCCTGGATGGACTCAAACCACCAACCTTCTCATTAATAGCCAGACACACTGACCCATCAGTCTGAGAGCCTTTCAGTATAAAGGTCCAGGTTCCCCGTGAAGAGGGATTGATTATTAAACCACTCTGTTAATAGTAGCTGTGTAAGGGGAATAGGAGTCTACTAAGAACTCTCAGCACCTTGAACAAACCACAGTTCCCAGAATTCTTTGGGGGAAAGCCATGGTTATTTAAAATGGCAATATATTGCTCTAAATGTACAAGGGGCTTCCCCCCGCCCCCGGCTCGTATTGCTCATTAATTACCCTCCATTATTTACTACATTTCTTAACTGCCCATCATCCCAATGGCATCATAGTGTGTTGCTACACAACATACTGTGTAAGTTAAAATACAACATTTCAACATATACACCAGGGGTAGTCAACCTTTTTATACCTACTGCCCACTAATGCATCTTTCTTGATGGTAAAATTTCCTCACCCCCACCAGTGCTTGATGGAAGGAGGATTCAGCTTGTGCTGTTGAACCCCCTACTGTCCACCTAGAATCCTGAAACGCCCACTAGTGGGAGGTAGGAACCAGGTTGACAACCCCCGATACAGTGGTACCTCGGTTTCAGTACACAATTCGTTCTGGAAGTCTGTACTTAACCTGAAGCGAACTTTTCCATTGAAAGTAATGGAAAGTGGATTAATCTGTTCCAGACAGGTCCACGGAGTACTCAACCTGAAGCATACTTAACCCGAAGTATGAGTGTAATTGGTTCTGGAAGTCCGTACTTAACCTGAAGCGTACTTAACCTGAAGCAAACTTTCCCACTGAAAGTAATGGAAAGTGGATTAATCTGTTCCAGATGGTCCTCAGAGTACTTAAACTGAAGCGTACTTAACCTGAAGCGAACTTTCCCATTGAAATTAATGGAAAGTGGATTAATCTGTTCCAGACAGGTCCATGGAGTACTCAACCTGAAGCATACTTAACCCGAAGTATGAGTGTAATTGGTTCTGGAAGTCCGTACTTAACCTGAAGCGTACTTAACCTGAAGCAAACTTTCCCATTGAAAGTAATGGAAAGTGGATTAATCCGTTCCAGACGGGTCCGCGGAGTACTTAAACTGAAAGTACTCAAACTGAGGCATACTTAAACCGAGGTATGACTGTATACACAATAAAGCAGAGATAAAAATGGTAAGTTAAATCCCTTTGTTGACTCTTACACACAGTCCCTCCGCACTGCTGTACCTTCACAGCTGCCTAACTCCATATTCCATGGTTTTACAATCTCCTGGACCATCAGAGACTCTAGCACACACACTCTAGATTTAGGCCTGTGGGTCTGCTAGGTGTTGTAGCCAAATGGTTTACTCACATATAGTTCTAAAATGGAAGGTGTGTGGAAAGATTTGGATGGAATCACCTTCCCCATGATGTATCTTAAAGGCATCCAGAATGACATTGTTCAAAAGGAGACTGCCTTTCTTTATCCCAAAAGTTGCCCAATGTTTGTTGATCTGTAGGTTTCCGACAAAGACAATTAATTAAGTTACACAGCACAGAATCAGAACATGGTCAGGTGCCTGTAGTATTACAAAAGTGATCCCATTATTTCCTGGTGAAACTTTTCCATGGGGTGGGGCCCATCCATCAAAGATTTGCTCATGGCTTGAAGGACAATATTGCTCACACTTGCTCAAGAGAGGAATTTCATTTCCAGAAGTAAGGCAAGGGGACCGTATAAAAGGTCTCGCCCTCCAAGGTTCCAGACATACACGTCTGATCTTTGCTACTGCAGCTTTTCCAGTTGGCATTTGGGGTAAGTCTGGAGATACCACCTGCTCTATTGATTGTATCTGTGGGAAGTTTGAACTTTGATTATTCTAGATGCATGGGGATAACCTAATTTCCAGATTAGGTGTATTTGGGTTGCAGCTAACTACATTTGACTTAGAGTAGACACATTGAAATGAATGAACCTTTGTTAGCCATGTCTATTGACTTCACTGGCTCTACTCTGAGAAGGATTGGCATTGGGTACAAATATTTGAAAACCAACAAACTGTAGGCATTGGTGAACTAAGGAATCAAAAGAATCTTTGACTAAATAAGAGTTGAGTTTTCAATTAAAGAGAATGCATCTAGCCAACAGTTTGAGTGGCACACACAGGGACATATGAAGAGTCACAGCTCAGTGGTAGAACATCTGCTTTGCCTGCAGAAGGTCCCACACTCAACTCCCAGCATCTCTTTTTTAAAATAATATTTTTATTAATTTTAATACAAATCCAATAAAAGCCACATTATCACAATACCAAATTACAATCCAATTAGAAACAGAGCCAATGATTCAAAAACCGAATTAAACAATTTGAGCATCTCAAGGTAAACTCCCAGCAACTCAAGGTAGAGCTGAAATGGCCTCCTGCCTGAAACTAGCCCTGAAAGAACTAGGGTTCAAGGTATATGTTCTTCCTTAAAGATATTAGGAAGCATTGTCAACTAAGACAGACGCTTCTTTAGTCCGGATTACTTGCTTTGCAGGATGAGTAGATTGTTACAAACCCGGGGTACATTGAGTGAGCCCCACAACAGTTAAAAATGTTGATTTATTTACTTAACATTTGTATCCCACCACTTTTCCTCCAAGGAGCTCAAGGTGGTGTACATATTTCTGCTCCGCCTGTCTTATTCTCACAACTACTCTATAAGCCAAGAGTGTGGGACTGGCCGGAGGTCACTCTGTGAGCTCCATAGATGAGTAGGGATTCAAATCTGAGTCTCCCAGGTCCTAGTCCAACACTCTAACGACTATACCACACTGGCTCCATTTAGGAATGGATTTCATTATCTAACACAGACAGAACATTATAGATGCCTCCTACAGGAAAGGAAGGCCATTATATTGTGAGCTGCTTTGAGTGGAAGACTAAGAAAGGTATGCTTCTGCCGGACCTTCTCTGAAAGGCTATTTCTTCCTTTCTCACAGACCTCCAGATTTGACCGATATCAAGATGTGCTCCCGCAACGATAGAGGATGCCACAACAAACCACAGGACTCCTGCCACACCAAACCACAGGACTCCTGCCACACCAAACCACAGGACTCCTGCCACAACAAACCACAGGACTCCTGCCACAGAGGTGGAAGTTCCTGCCATGAGGACAGAGGCTGCCAACAACAACCTCCCGTGGTCATCCCACCTCCATGCATTCCTCCTGTGGTCATCCCACCTCCATGCATCCCTCCTTGCCAGCAGCAGACGAAGCAAACCCCCCAGTGGCCACATCAGCAGAAGTAGAGAACATGAGACTCCTCAGGAAGATATGTTTGTTCGCTGAAGGGTCACCATCTTCCGTTCTGAGTCATTGTTAGCTAAAAGAAATGGCTGGGGGATAGCTTGTTGAATGCCTTTCTCTCTACATAAAATCGTTTCAAATATTTTCTCTGTTGGGCACTCACTTCCTAGTGTCATTTATCCATCCTGAAATATAATTTGGTGAGAAAAGTTAACTGTTTTCTGTTTTGGCCTCTATTTGGGCAACAGTAATAATTAAAATCATATACAAAAATAAGACATGGTGCACTGTTTCTTTTGTATATTTGTGGCTTAATGAGCTGGCCTATTGAGAACCTTGAACTCTTCTTTGTTTTAAAGAGAAAGTATGGCTTCTAGTCCATAAGGACTTTAAACAATGTGTTTAGTGGGTGAAGGGCAACATTGACTTCTTAGCTGTGTTTGGCTAAAAGAAAGAAAAATATTGATACACATCTTCCTCAAACAAAAATCTTCTTTTCTCAATGGCACAGAAATACTCTGGCCTTTTATTCCCCTTAGTATGGAAAATATGTGTAAAATATTAACTGTTTGCTGCAGTTTTACATAGGGTTACCTTCCAAGTGTCCCTATTCTCCAGCAACATCTCTGTTTTAGAGAAGCCGTCCCAGTTTCTGATTTGATTCTGGAATGTCCACGTTTCCTTAGGATATCCCTGTTTTCATTGGAGAAATGTTGGAGGGTATGAAAATCCAGACACAAACAAATTGTAGAACTTTTTAATATATAAAAATGCCAAAGTTGTTGAGCATTTCTTTCTTCTTTAGAAAAAACACCAAAATTGTCGAGATTTTTAAAGAAGTTTCCCAAATGCACAAACCGCTCAAGTTTTTGGTTATGTTGCCAAAAATCCAGGACAAACTGCTGCTTTTGGGGAAATTCCACCCGGACATCACTTCCACCACTGCAATCCCACTAATGTCCGGGGGAATCCAGGCATATGGCAACCTTATCCAAAGGCATTTTCTGGGCATACTGGTGTCCCTTTATACATTTGTGCTCAAGCCTGCATCTCTAACTCCTCAACATTTCATTTGTGCATTTGTGGCTTAAAGGGTTTGCCCAGGTGTGGGTATATATATATATAAAAGGAGAATTCTCTGGATGTCAAGATCCAGCTGTAGGCTTGCCATGCATCCTCTTTTTCAAGGACGCTTCCTCTTTTTCAGGGGTAAAATTTGAGCCAAATTGCATTTATTGGCTTTGAATGGCTGTCATAGCATCCTCTTTTTTTGCACTTCAAAATATAGCAAACCTAGGTTTGGGGCAAGTCCTCTTGGGTGAGAGAAACTCAAGGGAGATTTAAAATCACAAAAAAAGGCGGCAAAGTAAAATGTGGGAATATAGGCTGTTGCCATGAGAGCGGCAAATGTCTCAAACTTTAGTCCAAGTGACCCCCCCCCCAAATTGCAAACTTTCAGTTCATCAACAAGTGTAAAATCTGCTAGTTCCCGATTCTCAAAAATAGCTAAAAACTGTGTCACACGACTGTTGCAGTCTTTCTTGGGTTCAAGCATTACTTTGACTAGTCACTGAAAACACTTACTTGTAAATCCAAAGGCTTCCAGTAAACTGTCAATCATCTGAGCAGCTGTCTCACAATTGTTGGTTTGAAGTAGCTGAGAGTCTGAAAGTCTATCCGTAATAACAGCTGAGTCATCCTGCTGTTCCCATTTGCATATTAATGCTTCATCATCACTAGGCTGTTCCTGTCTGATGCAAGAAATGACTCCATTGGCTAAAGTTACTGTCTGTCAGTCTGTGCAGTCAGGGGCTATGAGCAGCGATGGGATTTTGAAAATCCATTGTAAAAATAATTTTAAAATGCCAAAAAGAATCAAAATTACAGCAGGGAAAATACCTCAGAAATATATGTTGCCTGGTTGCATGGGAAAGAGGAGCGATAAACCTTCCAATAACTCAGAATTTAAAAAGTGCAAGAGAACAAAAGGGCTTTGTTTGGGAGAGACTAAAATTCAGGCTTAAAAAAAAACATTTTGAAAGTCTTTGGGATGTGAAGAGAATTTTTCTATATGCAACAGCCACTGCTAGGTTATTGGTTGTTAAAAATTGCAGATCAGAAGAAGTACCATCCGCGGCAGATTGGCAACATAATTCTTTTTGAAATGATTGAAATAGCAAAAATGACGGCAACCATTAGAATGCAATCTAACCAAAATCTCAAACAGGAATGGAAGTGTGTAGACAAATACATGATTGACTTCCGGCGAGGCACTCTCACGAGGCAGATCAGGGAAACTTTCTCCGCTCCTGGCTGGGGACTGGGGGGGCAGTTTCGGCGAATTTCTGCCCCCCAAAAAAGGTCTGAGAGGATAGTTCAGACCAGTGGTGACCAGAGCAGCGCAAAACGAGGGGTTCTTGAATTCCCGGCACTGAAAAGTGGAAGGGAGAAGAAGACCCCCCCAGCGCATGTAAGAAGGGCCGCCTCAGCCAAGTGACGCCGCGACGATCTGGTGAGTGGTGCCGAACTCTCCGTTTCTAAAGCCGCGCTTAGCTGGCCCCCAAATAAGGCTACAACTACCAATAAACACGAACAAGGGACTCATTTAAGAAGCGGAAATACATTATAAGAGAACAAACGGGGCCAGAGATAAGTTTGAAGTAAGAGAAGTAAGAGAAAACGGCGGCTGAAAAAAGATTTAAAACATACCGGAGCTCCGTGTTTACTCGATGGGCTGGAATGCAGGAAAGATCTTCATATCGGTAAATACACACTCTTTATAACGCTGTGAGCAGAAGTCCAAAACCGGGAGGATAAAGTAAGCGACTGCCTGGGGAGAGTATTAAGCGAAGGAGGGGATTTAAACCCCCAGCGCTTAAAGAGAACTGTGTTGTAAGAACTGCTTTTTAAAACCCAGGCAGAGAAACTAATAGTTAAATATATACAAAGCAAAGGAACTGTGAGATCGCAAGGGAGGCTGAAATATATGTTGAAATACACGCGCACCATAGCAAAAAGCAGTAAACAAGAGCGGGGAAGGCGGGGGGAGAGAGAAAGAGAGAGGAGGCTCTCGAAATAAAATCAAAACAAGAGCTAAATAGAAAAGCGAGAGGAGGAGAAAGAGGACGGGATCGATGAGGGGAGAAATCAGGAATACGAGGGAGAGCGCAGGAGATCGCCGAGAAAATAAATAAATAAAGGATTAATGGCGACGAAAGAGAGTTAAAAAACGCTGAGTTCACTTCCGCCTTCTTCTTGCACAGAGGAACGATAGAGTCTATACATATTGCAGACCTGGAAAGAAACCATAGGAATCTCACAGAAACTTGGAGAAACGCTCTCATAGCGACACCCAGTGGAGGGACAAGGGAATTGAATGAGTTATTAAATGAACTGAAAGTAGTGAATCTAATGTATTGAATGTATCTCTCTTTTTTCTTTTACATATAGTGGAATGGAAAGGATGAACTAAGAGTGTAATTACCCCTAAACTCCCAGGAATCAAGGTGTATAAGTAAAGGTGTATAATTAATTTTAATTCGATAAAAGGGAAAATTATTATATATTTTTTTAGAAATTAAAAGTTTGGAAGGTTAAATTGAATTGATTGGATCAATTGGATTGGATCAATTAGATTAATCAGATTGGATCATTTAGATTAATTAGCTTGGATCAATTATGAAATTTGTGGTTTGATTTAAGGGGGATATTGTTGGTTTGAGCGGTGGGGGGGATTTTGATACTTTCAAAAAGGGGGGAAGGATAAGGTGCATTTAATTGATCAATATAGGGTGGGGACTGCAATTGATTAACTTTGTACATTGTGTATATAGAGGAAGAACCATGACATCAACTAAAAAAGGACAATCTCAAATGACGATCCCAGCGGCTCTGCCGAGAAGACAATCTGCTCCGGAAATGGACCATAATGCAGATATTAGAGAATTGATAATAAATATGAACAAAACATTGAATGATAAGCTGGACAATATGGGACTCAAAATAGAACAGAATTCCAAATTGATAGAACAAAATTCGAAAATAATTACGGACTTATCAGGACAGATAAAGGATTTAACAATCAAAAACATGGAGACTGAAAAATCAGTGGCGGAAGTAAATACAAAAGTGATGAAACAAGAGGAGATGATGAAAGATATTACAAAGAAAATCCAGCAAGAGAACAGAGATTTAAAGAAATACCAAGATACCACTAATGTGGGAATGAGTCAACTGAAGCAGGCCCAGGAAGATATCCTGGACCAAATTGCGATTTTGGAAATGTATCAGAGGGAGTTAATTTTGAGATTTAGGGGCGTTCCGGAGGTGCAGGGAGAGGATATTATGAGTAAATTGATAAAAGAATTAGCGGAATGGCTGGGAGTAAGAGAAGAAGAGTTGATAATGGATGTGGATAAAATATTTAGAGTGAGACCGGAGGGGAAAAAACAATACAGAGGTCCAGGAGATTGTCTGGTGTATCTGAATTCCAGATTGTTAAAGGATAAGATATTGCAAAAACGGAGATTGAGAATAGATGGCAATAATGTAATCATATATAAAGAAATTCCAAAGCGCATTTTGAAAAAGAGGGAAAAATATAAGGTTTTAACAGACGCGCTGAAACTGAAAGGGATTAGATTCAAATGGCTAGTCCCGGAAGGTCTGTCCTTCACCATTAAAGACACAAGGAAGGTTATCAGATCAGTAGATGTGATGGAGAAGGTTAGAAGAACATATAGAAAGGAACTGGGGGAAGAGGGGGATTCGGAAAGAGAGGAAGAGGAAGGAGTAGGAGAGGAGGAGGCAGAGAGATTGGGGGTGACAACGTAAAACGAACACAATAACGAAGAACCATTTTATAAGTGACTTTGCTTTCTTTTGGTTTAGAATTTCTGTTGGTGATTCTGTAAGGTATTCAAATAAAGTGATTAAATTTCTTCGACTGTAGTGAATATAACAAATGGAGCTTAGGATAACATCCTGGAACGTAAATGGCCTAAATGATAAGAAAAAGAGAAACAAAATAGAACATATATTAAAAAAGGGGAAATGGGACGTGATCTGTCTGCAAGAGACACATATCGCACAAAAACATAAAAGGATCTTGATTAACAAAAGATTGGGAGAAGAATATATAAATTCAGATAAGGTAAAAAAAAGGGGAGTTGTCATGTATATAAATCCCAAATTAAAAGCTGAATATAAATTTAAAGATCAAGAGGGAAGGATACTGGGGGTACAAGTAATTAAAGAAAATAAGAAATTACTTTTAGTAGGAATATATGCCCCAAATGGGAATCAAGGACCCTTCTTTGAGAAATTGCATAAGATGTTAAATGATTATAATGATGATGATATGATATTAATGGGGGATTGGAATGGGGTGACATCAGTAGAATGGGATAGATCCCAAAACAATGCTAAATCAAGATTAAAATCAGGAAGATTACCAGGGACCTTCTTCCAACTGGTGGACGACCACGGTTTGGAGGATGCATGGAGGGCGAAAAATGATAAAGTGCGACAGTATACATTTTATTCGGAGGCTAACAAATCTTGCAGCAGAATTGATGCCATATGGGCTTCAAAAGTTTTAATGACAAAAATTTCTAAAGTTGAAATAATGCCAAAATCCATCACAGACCATAATCCGATGAAGCTGGAGTTAAAAGGGAGTAGTAGAAGGAATAAAAGTTGGAGGATGAATGAGTGGTTATTAAATGATGAAAAAATAGTAAAAGAGGCACAAAAAAGAATGAAGGAATATTTTGATATAAATATGACACAAGATATAGATATAAGAACGGTCTGGGATGCGGGGAAAGCATACATAAGGGGCTTCTATATTCAACAGAGTATAATACAAAAAAGAACGAAGGAGCTTAAGTTAAAACAGATACAGAAAGAGATAGAATTGAATGAGGGGCTATTAAATAAGAACCCAAGAGATAAGGAATTAAAAAACAAAGCCAAATTATTGCAGTCTCAATTATCCACACTTTTGTCGGAGGAGCTGGAGAATAAATTAAAGTGGATGAAGCAAAAAACATTTGAAAGCGGGAACAGGCCTGGAAAATTGCTCGCCTGGCAAATAAAGAAAAAACAGAAAGAAAGATATGTGAATAAAATCGTATATGGAGGGCAGGTACTAGATACAGAGGAGAAAATTAAAGAGGGTTTTTTAAAATTCTTTAAAGGATTATATAGCAAAGGCCAAGAGACAGAACAAGAGGTAACGAAATATTTACAAGGGAAGGAAATCCCCATGGTTAATCAGGAAAATATGAAGTATTTAAATGAACCAATATCGCTGATGGAGGTACACCAGGCAATTGCAAAGATGAAAATAGGAAAGGCACCTGGCCCAGATGGGCTAGCTGCGATACATTATAAAAAAGTTGAGGATTCGCTAGTATTGCCATTGAAAATCCTGCTGAATAAAATCATGAAAGAAGGCTCAATTCCAGAATCCTGGCAAGAAGCTACTATTACACTAATACACAAACCAGGAACGGATGGAGAATTGGTAAATAACTACAGACCGATCTCTCTGTTAAACAATGACTACAAGATCTTTGCGGGAATCCTGGCTGATAGATTAAAAAGGGTTATGAAAGATGTAATAAATACAGATCAGTCAGGGTTCCTACCGGGAAGATATATAAAAACTAACATGAGAGTAGTTATTGATTTAATAGAATATTTGGAACTTAGACCCAGTAAAAGAGCCGGCTTTGTACTAGTGGACGCGGAAAAAGCGTTTGACAGCCTATCAAGATCCTTTCTCTATAAGGTTTTGGAAATGGCAAGGCTAGGCGAAGATTATTGTAGGGGAGTTAAAGCAATATATCAAAAGCAAATTGCAAATATAATTATAAATGGAGATAAAACAGATTGGTTTGTAGTGGAAAAAGGAACTAGACAGGGGTGTCCCCTTTCACCGATATTGTTTATTTTATCACTGGAAGTACTGCTGAATCAGATAAGGGCTGAGGAGGAAATTACTGGAATCACACTAGGAAAGGAAATTTTCAAGGTGAGAGCCTTCGCGGATGATATCCTAATAACAACAGAGGATCCAGAGAAGAGCATTAGCAAAGCATTGGAAATAATTAGAAAGTTTGGGGAAGTATCCGGATTCAAATTAAATAAAGAAAAAACCAAATTATTAATAAAAAATGTACAGGAAAAAGACCAAAAGAAATTAGAAGAGGAGGTGGGGTTAAAAGTTGTGAATAAAGCCAAATATTTGGGAATAGATATCACTATGAAGAACATAAATTTATTCAAAAATAATTATGAGAGAGTTTGGAAAGAAGTTAAAAGAGATTTGGATAGGTGGAACAAATTGCATTTATCATTGTGGGGAAGGGTCTCAGTTATCAAAATGAATATATTACCAAAAATGCTTTATCTATTCCAAACTATACCGGTGATAATAAAAGAGGATTGCTTTGATACCTGGAGGAAAGACATAACTAAATTTATATGGCAGGGCAAAAAACCTCGTATAAAATTTGGATTATTGACACAAAAGAAGGAAAAGGGGGGGCTCTCACTACCAAATTTACGATTATATTATGAGGCAGAATGCTTAATATGGATGCGGGATTGGATGAAATTAGAAAATACAAAAATTTTGGATCTTGAGAGCTTTAACTCTAGCTATGGTTGGCATGCATACCTGAATTATGGAAAAGCTAAAATAAATAAAGAATTTACCAACCATATATTAAGAGGGGCATTATATAAGGTTTGGGTCAAATATAAGAGGTATATTGATTTGAAAACGCCGCTATGGATTTCTCCCATAGAGGCTTATGCACGCAAAAAATTAACCACTGATACAAAATGGCCTATATACAAACAATTAATAGAAGAGCACCATGAGGGGTATAAATTAAAGTCATATGAAGAATTAAAATGTTATGGTATCAGTAATTGGCAATATATACAGTTGGTCAATATATTTAGAGCAGACAAAAAGATAGGTTTTGCAAAAGAAGATTCATTATTTGAAAGAGAATTCATTGAAAATAAAATCAATTTGCTATCCAGAACATATAATCTATTACTGGGGTGGGACTTATTTCAAGAAGAGACGACAGAATCTATGATCAAATGGTCCCAGGATCTCGGTCGGACAATACAAATCGATCAATGGGAGAAATTATGGAAGCAGGACATAAGGTTTACGGCTTCTTATAATATAAAAGAAAATTTTATCAAAATGTATTTTAGGTGGTACTTAACACCTGTAAAGATGGCCAAAATATATAAATTGAAAAATAATTTATGTTGGAGATGTAATCAGGAACCTGGCACATTTATACATATGTGGTGGACGTGTCAAGTAATAAAAAAGTTTTGGTTAATGATTCATGAAGAATTAAAGAAAATGATGAAAAAATCGATAAAGAAAAAACCAGAGATTTACCTATTAGGTTTATTAAGCGAAGAGATCCCCCCAAAGAATAAGACAGTGTTCTTGTATGCGTGCACAGCAGCCAGGGTTCTAATAGCTACATATTGGAAGACATCCAAAATACCAACGAAAGAAGAGTGGATAAACAAGCTTAGTGAGTACTTATTAATGGCCAAGCTAACAGTAGCCTTGAGAAATCAACCGAAACAAAAGTTAAGAAGCGAATGGGAAAGTTATGATGAATATATAAAAAAATATTTTTTAAAAGAGGGTATGTTCACATGTTTAGAATAAAAAGATATGAAGGGTTATAAAAATAAAGAGTGGAGATATAAGATAAGAGTGATAGAGGAATACAGGAAAGGAAGAATGCATGCAGAGAAAATATATAAGTGATGGACTATAATTAGAAATTGAAACCAAAGTGAAAAAAGAAGTCGGGTAAATAAAGGAGGGAAGCTTATGGGGGTGGGTAGGAGCTGGGGGGTGATTGGTAACTGGTGATTGGTAAATGGTGAAACTCTGTATATTTTGTTTTTTTTTTGTTTTTGTTTGTATGTTTGTTTGTTTTTTTTGTTTTTTTTATCGTTATGATTATTATTTGTGGATATTACGGATTATTTTTTATGTTCATTGATTTACAGAATATTTGTTTATTGTTTATGTTGAGTTGTACAAAGATTGATGCTTAATAAATAAATGAAATTCAAAAAAAAAAAAAAAAAAAAAAAGACAAATACATGATTAAAAGATGCTCCAACAAAAATTTATTGATATGTATAGACTGATCTCACAAAGTGAATTTAAATAGATATACAAGAATGTATGTTTAATTACCGGTATTAAGATACAAGAATACAATCACAATAATAAAGTTATAAAATAAAAATTAGGAATTCACAGGTGGAAGGAAGACATAGGGTAAGACCAAGAAGTAAGTAAGAAATGAGTAAATGTTGATAGATAATGGAATGAAAAATGTGAATTTACAAGTAAAGTGTATATGTCATATTATTTAAACATTTTGTATATGTATTGAGATATCAATAAATAAATAAATGGGGGAGGGAAATCATTTTAAAGGCTAAAATTCATCTGAGGATGTGTGACCCAGGAAATAATAATAATATATTAATATTTTAATACTTATACCCTGACCATCTGGCTGGACCTCCCCAACCACTCTGGGCGGCTCCCAACATAATATTAAAAACACGATAAAATATCAAACATTAAAAACTTCCCTAAACAGGGCTGCCTTCAGATGTCTTCTAAAGGTCAGATAGTTGTTTATCTCTTTGACATCTGATGGGAGTGTGTTCCACTGGGCGGGCGCCACTACCGAGAAGGCCCTCTGCCTGGTTCCCTGTAGCTTCACTTCTCTTCATCCAATAATATCTCGTAAGGAGGATGTCATGCCTCTACCTGTATTTCCTGTTATACCTGTTAAGGAAAGGAATGATGATTCTCTTTGTTGTATTCCAATATCCTCCTTGGTGCTGCCAGGGATTTGGGGAGACATAAACAAAAAAGAATTTGCATTGGCAGGAAATATGATTTTATCGTTAGAGATTGCATGGGGCTGCTGCTGCTGCTGTGTACATGTGGATTCCAGTGCTATTGGAGTTCAATGTACACATACTGCAGGATGGAGAAGATGAGGCTCAGCGATAAAGAGATGGCTTTAAAATGGCTTGATCAAACATCACTGAAGCAGTGTTTAAAGGAGGGTGGGTGGCGTTTCAGAGGTTTAGATGTTTACAGATGCCCTGCATGTTTTAGATGATTTCCTGCCCTAGAATCTCCAGGTCTCAGTAATTTATAAATTATTGTGAAAAGAATTAAGAATAGATGTATTGGAAATTTGAGTTTATAGCAATAATTATAGTAACAAAATGCATAATTAGAAAGACTTTATTTTTTATTTTAAAAAATGAGTCTTTGTTAATTTTCGAGATATACATTACATAAATAAAAATGAAACAATATTTAAACATCAATGAATAAATAAAACTTCAATACATATTGTGTATTCATTGTTTGAGTCTTTATTTACATCCCCCCTCCCCCCATACTGTCTCCCCTTCTACTTCTCAGCCTTCACTACGCTATGCATTAAGTTTTCTATTTTCATCTACACACTATAATTTTTGAATATTGGTAGTTTTGATCCTCCTTGATTCTTTCTTAATCCTCAATTTCAATTTCTTCTTCTTTTTCTTTTTCCTTTTCCCCCTTTCTATCTCTCATTTATTTGGGCCTTTAATACTCTGAGAAGAGATTGGGTTTTTCCACCTGGCATTTAATATATTATATATAAAGGAATAAAGAAAGAAGAAAGCGGGGGGAAATTGGAAATTGTTTATAGAATATAATTAGAAAGACTTTAGAAAACCATCAGTCGAGGTTGAAGGAAGTCTTAGGCTGTGCTAGCTAAAAAATTCAAAACGATGTTTAAAAGGATGTTATGCTGGAAAATATGTGCAAAAACTAATTATTATTATTATTATTATTATTATTATTATTATTATTATTAAAAAATATCAAGGTCTCCATAAATTTCCATCTGAAATCTTGGGTAAGGGCTGTTGGTCAGTCTGTGCAGTCCTGAACTAGATGGATCAATTGGTTTGAGTGTGGGGAGATCTGTATAGTATCTTTAAAGAATATGACTTTCCCTAAAGAATAATGGAGACTTGTTAAGGGTCCCCCGGAATTGTATCTCTGTGAGGCATAAAACTAGGTACAAGGCAGTTTCCTATTTTCCTTCGTTACTTTCCCCATGCAAACTACTCGCACACAGTTCATGCACTGACTTGTGAACTGGAATGGAATGCGAGGCATTTTCCCAGGGCAAAATTAATCCAAAGTGTCTCACATCCTGAATGCCCTCAGTTGGGATTCAGGTTCTCTGTGAGATGATCCTCAATGAAGAAGCTTCTCTTAAGGCAAAAGCAGTTCCACTGCATTCAAAAAAGTATCTTGACCACCTATACACCAACATGAAGACCATAGCTGCCAAGTTATCCCCTTTTTAAAGGGAAATTCCCTTATGCTGAATAGGCTTCCTCCTGAGAAAAGGGAAAACTTGGCAGCTATGATGAAGACATTTAAGGAGATCTTAATGGGGCTGTGTTCTTTTTGTAGTTTCAGGACCAGCAGCTGCATTGGCTTCCAGCTTGTTTCCAGGTCCAACTCAAAAGTGTTCACATTCATGTTTAAAGCCACAAATGACTTAGACCCCAGAAAGACCACCCCCTTCCCTAGAAACTCTCTCAGGTGTTCAGATCAGCAGAGGAGGGCCTGTTGTGGTAGCTCTACCACCCTCAGAAGTTGGGGATGTGTGACCCAGGGAAGGGCATTCTCTGTGGCAGCTTTTAAGTTGTGGGATTCCTTTCCCACAGAGGTGCCTTCATTGTATAGTTTTCATCATATGCTGAAGAAACACTTCTTGACTATGGCCATTCTCACTTGATATGTGGTGTTACAAACCATCCCAAATTGCAAGTGGTGAGAGAATCCCGTGGTTCTAGGTGCTTACCCAGGTTCAGTTTCCTTGGAATGAACGTCAGTGGCGACTGGGCTGCTTACACATGTACATAACTGGAGCATAGGATGGAGGGGCTCACAGCATTAACACCCCACAAAAGCTTGCTTCTCATAACCTTTAGCTTTGGATCAAGTGTGTCTCTGTGCCTCCAGCTTCCAACCTGCTTTCAGTTCAGCTAAACACATTATCTCTGACTATTGTTCTCCTACCTAGCAGCTAGATGTAGGGGGCACCCATTAGCCGGGGTGGGGGTGGGGTCATCATTTAGTTGTAACTATTTCAATTTAGTTCATTCTTTTGGGATGCTCATGAAGGCACATGTGCCGAGTTGTGGTCATTGTCTAACAAGAAACTTGTCTGATATAATATATAAACCTGTATTAGATTATAACCCACATTGGGTGCATGACCCCCAATAACTGGAAGGGATTCAGATTGACCCCACAAGAATATATATAGAGGGGAGGCAACCTCATTGAGCTAGTAATTTGTTTTAAATTGCTTCTAACGATGTATTTTTTATATTGTGGGAACCCACCCTGGGACCTTCTGGTGAAGGGCAGGCCATAAATCTTATCATGAAAATCACCATCTCAATAGTTCTCAGGGGGACTCCTTACAGGGACCCTCCCCCAGTCATCCTGACCAGCACGTTGCCCAGTGACAGTGCTAGCAGCGGGTCAGGAGGAGGGAATGAGGAATGGAGCGGAGTGGAGAGGGGGCTCTCAGACGTGTCAGAGCCTAGGCACCGACCCAGCTGGCCAGAGGGGGGAAGGACAACGCAGCGAGGTGCCGGAGCCTCTGCAATGCTCCAGCCAAAGGACGGGAGAAGGAATGCAGCCCCTTCCGGTGCCCAAATTGAGGCATGCGCCCACACGCAGGGCTAGGGGGAGGCGCTTTGGGGTGCACAGGCTTTTATGCTGACCAAAGAGCCAGAAGCAGCCATTGCCGGGTTCTGAATCGGACTAGGCAATCATGTTGTCTGATATCTCTGCACTGTAAATAATATGCACAATCAAACTCTGAAAGACAGAGCGGACTGGAGCGTCTTTACTCGAGAGTAGACACAACAATCCCCTGACAATAGTGTTACTTTTCTTGGGTTGAAGCAAAATAAAAAAATTCCTTCAGTAGCACCTTAAAGACCAACTAAGTTTTTATTTTGGTATGAGCTTTCGTGTGCATGCACACTTCTTCAGATTGGTACCTCGACACGCAAAAGCGCAATGAAGCAGAACTAAAAACAATGGCTACAAACCCTTATGCCCAGAACCCACTGCTGTATTCTCACAGCAACCAAACTCTCCTGTAATAATGTTAGTGTGCTTTGGCATCAGATATGCCCATAGCTGCCAAGTTATCCCTTTTTTTTAAGGGAAATTCCCTTATACTGAATAGGCTTCCTTGCGAGAAAAGGGAAAACTTGGCAGCTATGGATATGCCCCTATTCTGGGTATTGAGGGACTCCTCCACTGTCATGGACTCTAGCACCATCCCCTCCAACATTTCTCTGATGAAAATAGGGGTGTTGTCCCAAGGAAAAGTGGGACATCCCAGGATCAAATCAGAAACCAGGATAGTTTCTGCAAATCTGGGACTATCCCTGGAAAATAGGGACACTCAGAGGGTCTGTAGCAGGTTGCAGGTGCACACTAGACTTAGGCCTGTGGGTTTACTAGCTGTTTTAGCAAACTGCATTAGTCAGACATCGTTCTAAGGCAAAAAGTGTGTGGAAACATTGAAAGAAACAATCACCTCCATGATGTGTCTAAAAATATACAGTAAAACGTCACCCAAAGTGGTTGTCCTACCGGATATTGCCTTTCTTCATCACTGATGGTTATCTTCCCCATGATCTGTCTTCAAAAAAATCTAGTAAGACGTCCTTTGAAAGGTTTGTCCTGCCAGGCATTGTATTTCTTTATCCCAAAAGTTGCCCAATGTTTGTTGATATGCTGGCTTCCGACAAAGGCAATTAATTACGTTACATGGCACAGAATCACCCCCTGGAACGTGATCTGGCGCCTGCTGTATTACATACATGATCCTATTATTTCCTGGTGACACTTTTCCATGGGGTGGGGCCCATCCATCAAAGATTTGCTCATGGCTTGAAGGACAATATTGCTCACACTTGCTCAAGAGAGGAATTTCATTTCCAGAAGTAAGGCAAGGGGGACCGTATAAAAGGTCTCACCCTCCAAGGATCCAGACATACACTTCTGATCTTTGGTACTGCAGTTTTTCCAGCTGGTATTTGGGGTAAGTCTGGAGATATATTTGTGGGAGGTCTGAACTTTGAATCTTCAAGATGTATGAGGATAACCTTGTTTCCAGATTAGGTGTCCTTGGGTTGCATCTATCTACATTCTACTTAGAGTAGACACAATGAGATGAATGAACCTATGTTAGCCACACTGATTGTCTCCAATTAGCATTGGCTTTGAAAACCATCTCTGGGCAGAGATTTTAAGTGAAATCTGCTAGCAAGTAATTGATGGACTGTAGGAATTGGTGAACGAAGGAGTCAAGAGAATCTCTGACTATGTTCTTAACTCAGTAGTAGAGCACCTGCTTTGCATACCAAAGGCCCTAGGTTCAGCTCCCGGCATCTCCAGGTAGGGCTGAAATCACCCCCTGCCTGAATCCCTGGAAATCCACTGCCAATCACTGTAGACAATGTAGAAATGGCTCAATGATCAATGATCTGATTCAGCATGTGGCCACTTCCTATTTTCACGGATAGGTTAGCCCTGAAGGCACTAGAGTCCAAGGCAGATTTTCTCCCTTAAAGAGATTAGGGAGCATTGTCACCTAAGGCAGGAGTTCATTTAGTCTAGATCAGGGATGTCCAACAAGTCGACAACGATCTACTGGTAGATCCCCAGGGGGTTTTAGTAGATCACGGTTGATTGCTGGGTCCCTTTTCTTAGCATTGGTAAAACAGAATCCTGCCCCGCCCCCTTGGCCCGCCCTCCATTGTTGCACAATCTGCAGAATGGAAGATGGAGTCTACTCAGTGAGACTGTTTGTTTCCCCAGCGATCTGTTGGTGAGTGGCTGTTCCCCTTTCTCCATGGAGCTTAGGCTTGAATCCCCAAAAGTCAGGGCCTTCCTCCTCCCTAAAATAAGCTCAACAACTTTGACCTGAACCCCACTGCCAGTTTTTAATTCAGTGTGTATATTGCAGTCTCTTGGGAGTCGGCCACCCCTGGTCTAGATCACTTGCTTTGCCAGATGAGCATACTGTATCTTCAGTCAAGGAGCAACAAAGGGGGTGATGGTTTCCCCCATTATGAACCTCAATATAGGTACACGTTGGCCTCAGCTACCAGAAGCACAGAAAGATGCCTAAATTGACTAGTCTAGATTAGAATTGTTAGCATTGATTGGCAGTGGTTTTCCAGGGATCAGAAAAGGGATAATCCCAAATCTACCAGGAGATGCTAGATTGACAAATGGTTTGATTCAGAAAAAGGAAGCTTTATACATTCCTGTTTTACAAAATTAGATATCCAGTGTACGTTGGGTGTACACTGGGTGAGACCCACAACACATAAACCATTTATTTATTTACTTACATTTGAATCGCATCATCATTCCACCTCCAAGGAGCTCAAGATACATAATTTTCCTCCTATACATTTTATCTTCACAACTCTGTGGAGTAGCTTGGCCTAAGAGGACTTGACTGGCTCAAGGTCACCCAGTAAGATTGGTGACTGGGTAGGGATTTAAACTCAAGTCTCCTAGATCTTAGTCTGGTGTTCTAACCACTAAGCCACACTGGCTCCATTTAGAAATCGATTTGAGCTTCTAACACAAACAGAACATTATAGATGCCTCCTACAGGGAAGGAAGGCCACTATATTGTGAGCTGTTTTGAGTGGAAGACTAAGAAAAGCATGCTTGTGCTAGACCTTCTCTAAAAGGCTGTTTCATTTCTCACAGGACTCCAGATTTGACCAATATCAAGATGGGTTCCCGCAATGATAAAGGATGCCACAACAAACCACAGGACTCCTGCCAACAGCAACCTCCTGTGGTCATCCCACCTCCATGCAACCCTCCTGAGGTTGTCCCATCACCGTGCCCAAAACAACCTCCCGTGGTCATCCCACCTCCGCGCAACCCTCCTGAGGTTGTCCCATCACCGTGCCCAAAACCTCCCGTGGTCATCCCACCTCCGCGCAACCCTCCTGAGGTTGTCCCATCACCGTGCCCAAAACAACCTCCCGTGGTCATCCCACCTCCATGCAACCCTCCTGAGGTTGTCCCATCACCGTGCCCAAAACAACCTCCCGTGGTCATCCCACCCCCTTGCCAGCAGCAGACGAAGCAAACTCCCCAGTGGCCATGCCAGCAGAAGTAAAGGAGACATATCTCCCAAGGAAGACCTGTTTGGTGTCTGAAGGGCCAACATGTTCTCTTGTGAGTTGCCTCTGGCTGAAAGAAGCGGAACACCCCCCAGAACCTATTGCATGTCTCACTCCCTGCATAAAAATGTATCAGATGTTTTCTCTGTCTGGAACGGAAATCCCAGCGTCTTTCATTCATCCTGAAATGTGATCTGAAAAAGAAAAATATATATCCCTTTTCTGCTTTGGTTCCTGTTTGGACAACAGTAACCAATAAAATCATATGCTAAGTTAAGACTGTATGCTGCAGTTCTTTACACTGGTGTTCTTTACACTGGTGTTCCTTTTTTACATCTGATGCAACTCAACATTTTCTTTGTGTGCACATTTGTGAGTTAAAGGGGAACTGTTGGCAGTCCAGATGTTCTGCAGCATCTCAAGGGCCAACTTTCCCCAGACCTATGTTAGCATTTTGAGGAAACCCTAAAACATAGCTGTCAAGTTCTCCCTTTTTTAAAAAAAGGGAAATTCTCTTATGTTGAATAGGCTTCCTCATGAGAAAAGGGAAAACTTGACAGCTATGCCCTAAAAATGAGATAAAATCAAGTGTCTAGTGACCCCCATGTGGCTATGATTTGTATTTAAAAAACAGCAGTGTCTGAAGAAATCTCTGAGTGCCAGAGGAATGAGCAGAACCTCCTGGTGTGTAGAGAATTGTGGAAATACAACTCTGTACAGGGGGGACAAGGGATTTCCTAACAACTCCTTAACAAACTCCTTAACAAACTTAAGTCCCCAGGATTCTTTGACAGGAAACACAAGTGGTTAAAGTTGGATCACATTTGCTTTAAATGTAAGGTGCAGATGGGGTGAAAGCTAATCCACCATGGAAAGAGCATAAGAGGTCCCCTGCTGGATCAGGCCAATGACCCATCTAGTCCATCATCCTGATGTTTGGGGTGAGCCTACAAGCAAGACATGGGTACCAGAGCATAGCTGCCAAGTTATGCCTTTTTTAAAGGGATTTTCCCTTATGCTGAATAGGCTTCCTCGCGAGAAAAGGGAAAACTTGGCAGCTATGTACCAGAGCACTCTGCCCACCTGCAATTCCCAGCAAATGGTATTCAAAGGGCTACTGCCTTTGACAGTGGAGGCAGAGGCCATCCATAGTGGCTAGCTTCATAGGGTCACCATATTTCAAACAGGGAAAATCTGGACATGAAATTTGTTGAGTTTTTTTGGGGGGGGGAAAGTTGCTGAGATTTTTTTAAAAGCTATTTTTGAGCTATTTTAAGGGGAAATTGACACTTCCAACATGAGCTGCCATATGTCCAGATTTTTCTGGACATTTGGCCGATTTCCACCTGGACACTGTTAACGTATGGCTCCAGACGTATGACAACCCTAGAACTGATAGTATTGCTCTCCAAATTCAAGAGACAACCAAAACCAAACTATTTTTACTCTTTTTACAAATAAAGGAGATTGAGCAAGCCAACGTCCCCACAGAATATCATGGTATCTGCACATTGAACTGAGGTGTCTCCTCATCCAATAATCTCTCATGAGGATGACGACATGCCTCTACCTGCCTTTCCTGTGAAGAAAAGGAATTGTGGCTCTCTTCGTGGTATGCCAATATCCTCCTTGGCGCTGCAAAGGATTTGGGGAGACGTGAACAGAAATATTTACATTTGCATGCGCATGATTTTGTCATTAGAGACTGCACTGCAGGGGTGAGAAAGCCCTGTGTGGATTCCAATGCTAATGGAGCTCATTATCCACATATTGCAGGGTGGAGGAGATGAGGCTGAGAGATGGAGAGATGGCTTTACACTGGCTTATGACAATCCTGTGATGTATTCTTCTCTAAACAGGCCTGCCTTCAGATATCTTCTAAAAGTCAGATAGTTGTTTGTCTCCTTGACATCTGCTGGGAGGACATTCCACAGGGTGGGCGTGACCACCAAGAAGGCCCTCTGCCTGGTTCCCTGCAACTTCACTTCTCGCAGTGAGGGAACCACTAGAAGGCCCTCCTTAGAGCTGGACCTCAGTGTCTGGGCTGAACGATGGGGGTGGAGACGCTCCTTCAGGTATACTGGGCTGAGGCAATTTAGGACTTTAAAGGTCACCACCAACACTTTGAATTGTGCTCGGGAACGTACTGGGAGCCAGTAGTGTGACTGGTTAGGTAGGCCAAAGAAGTTCCATAACAAGCATGCCTCAAGTTGCAGCTGCAAATCTCACCAAATTTAAATTGCCCTCCTAAGTTATATTTTCAGTCCCAATAAAGTACACAGTTGCAAGCAGAAGCCTCAAATTAATTTAGAGCACTATTAAAAGTGTCAAAGGCGGGGACCGCCCTTTAATTAGTTTTGGACTAACATGCAGAGGACAAATGACATACAAGATGAGATAAACATCAGAAGAGATGACTCAGAAGAGAATTGTGGTGTCTGAAGAAAACATTGAATGGAAGGATTTCTTTGTTTAGATGCTGGTCGTGACTAGATATCAGAAGTGGAACAAGGCTTGGCAGGTGGTATAAACCTATCCCACCACTGTGTTCCCCATTCAGTTGATTTCAGCCACAGAGGTGCCTTCACAGTGTTTACAGTAAGTCTCCCCCCCCATTTCATTTTTCTTTTCTTTACCTAGCCATTCAGCCAGACACCTTTCTTGCAAATGGATTTGACTCCAGTTCATTGTTCTCCCCCCAATGGTGAATTCAGCTGGATATCGTGCCATAGAAAAGGGATGCAGGTGGCGCTGTGGTTTAAACCACTGAGCCTAGGGCTTGCCGATCAGAAGGTCGGCGGTTCGAATCTCCGCGGCAGGGTGAGCTCCCGTTGCTCGGTCCCAGCTCCTGCCCACCTAGCAGTTCGAAAGCATGTCAAAGTGCAAGTAGATAAATAGGTACTGCTACAGCTGGTTCGCCAGAAGCGGCTTAGTCATGCTGGCCACATGACCTGGAAGCTGTACACTGGCTCCCTCGGCCAGTAAAGCGAGATGAGCACCGCAACCCCAGAGTTGTCCATGACTGGACCCAACAGTCAGGGGTCCCTTTACATTTACCTTTATCATGCCATAGATTTCAGTGGGCCACTTGGTCTTTAATGGTTTTTCTATTTTGCTAGCCTAATAGGAGATTATAAGTGTGTGTGTGTGTGTGTGTGTGTGTGTGTGTGTGTGTGCGCGCGCTTAAAAATGTAATATGCTTATTTGATTGCAAACAGCTTTTAGAGACTACCTCGTCTGGAAATTTCTAACACAAGGAAACAAATGAATAGATTTACCTTGCCTCTTTAAACCCAAACACAGATGCAGTGAACACAAATTGTTGCACCACAGGCGAAACAGACCAGCTCAACCTTCAGAGATGGGGAGAACATTCCAATGAAGTGTGGAGAAACAGCCCCCCACCCCAAGCCTAATTTGTTAGTTTGTGTTAGAAGCTGCTAGACCAGGCATCCCCAAACTGCGGCCCTCCAGATGTTTTGGCCTACAACTCCCATGATCCCTAGCTAACAGGACCAGTGGTCAGGGATGATGGGAATTGTAGTCCAAAACATCTGGAGGGCCGAAGTTTGGGGATGTCTGTGCTAGACATTCTAGAGTATTGAATCTAAGTGCAGATGTTCCCTATGAGGTGCTCAAGGGCAACACTAAGAAAATTAGTTAATTAAGAACTTGTGGTGCAAGTTCTTTACAATAGAAGGGCTGAATGCCCATTTTCTTGAAGGCTTTGCCATATTAACTGCCTCAGGTTATGAGACTTGGGCCAGTATTCCCTTACATTTTGGGGTTTGGGCTATTGTATGGTAGTTCTCATCATGAAGGTGTTGTTGCTTGCCGTGATGCCAGACTGAAGTTCGCCTTCCTGCTCAATTTCCAGTATTTTGTGTAAGTGTTGTTAGTCTTTATCCTGATAAGATAGTTTTGTTGTTTTCTTTGCTTCTGAGTTGGTTTAACTTGTGTTGTCCTTTGAAATTCTCTTTCTCCAATGAACCTTGCTTTTTAAAATAAAGGGGATAGATAGATAGATAGATAGATAGGACAGCTTTTCGTTTGAGCTCCTGGACCTGTTAACCTTGGCTGTACCCTGAAGATGGGTACATCACATGAAGACTCTAGGAAATTTCAAAGTATTTAAGTGGTTGGATTTCAAGGAGGATAACCCTGCAATTTAGCCTTTCACAGAACATTTTTTGTTGTTGCTCTGTTTAATGCCAATAATATTAGAAAATGTATAAACCAATCCATTACATTCAGAATAATTAAAAATCCATCCATATGCATGGGTGCCATGTAAAGTGAGGAGGCAGCACTATGAAGTATGGAGGAGAGGGAGCCATAGACCATGCAAGAAGTATGTGCTGTCTAGCCACACATCCCATTATGAATCTCCAAAGTGTGTCCACCACAGCCCTGAGGCTTTAGAATATTGCATATTGCCACTTGCCTATGGTGAGAAGGAATATACTGTAAAATAATGTAGCGAGGATGACTGTTTGCCTCCTCCAGTGTACTCAAGAAGAATAGATGGACTCAGCCCCTACAATATATTGCATTTGCGGATGCCAACAATGCTGAATTTTCCAGCTTGCAACTCCTGTGCCCCTGACGTTTGCTTATGCTGTTTCCTGTAAGTTTGCCAGCGATCTTCTTTAATTGATATTTCATTCTCAGATGCTAGAAAAATAATACTGGTGAGATGATTATGATATATTACCTGTAGTAAAAACTGTTATGAAATTTAAACTGAGTAACTGCGCTGCAGAAAATGGGCTGAGGAGACTACACGTTCTGTGCATAATTAAGAGAATGCAAAAATAAATCTTCCGCTTGGTTTTAATTGTAGAGAATAACAGACGTTACATTAGCTCTACAAAACAAAACATGACCCATCCATTGACCCACCCACCAGAGGCCCTGAGAGAGGTACACAACACTCCTTATATACTACTAGCTGGCCCTGCCACGCGTTGTTGTGGGTTATTTGTGTGATTTCCCCTACCCTGTGTCGATCCATGACATATCCCTGTGATTCCCCCCCTCATCCCCCTCCCTCATCCCTGTGAATTCACCAACTCTGTCCTGATCCATGACCTATTATGCCCCCTCTTCCCCCCATCCTGGTTTATGCCTGTGATTTCCTTCCTCTCCTCCCCTAATCCCCCCACTTACCCCTGTGATTTCCCTCCTCTCCTCCGTCCAACCCCCCCCCGGTTATCCCTGTGACAATCATTCTCCCAATGCACGTGTTCTGTAAAATTTTGCCCTGTCCCAACCCTGACTCCCCTACCCACGTGTGTTATGTGAACATTTATTCTACCCAAAGGCATGGCCCTGTAAAAGGCCCATATTCAGTTGATTCTATGCTGCGGCCTATTCGTCCCCCCACCCAGGCAGGCCCCTAAATCCACTCAGCCTAGTCTGCAAAAACGAGGCGAGATACTGTGGAGAGGGCAGGTTTAATCCCTGTGTCTCCCCCCACCCTGTTCTGACCCATTACCTATCCCTGCCCCCTATTTGCCCCCCCCATCCCCCAGGCAGGCCCCTACCTCCACTTGGCAATGTTGGGCCGTGTTGCTGCAAAAGGTCTGTTTTCAGTTGGTTGGGCCTTGTTGCTGCAAAAGGTCTGTTTTCAGTTGGTTGCTGTGGAATTTTGTGATTTCATCTGGTGGTGCGGCTTTCGAGGCAGCAGTGTGCGATCTGCCTTTCTATTGGATGCTGCTGGAGTCTTCAGAGCTTCTGCTGGTGATGTCTAATTTGGACACCACTTTTTGTGTTTAATCATTATTTTAGGTATGAAAGCTTTGCTTTTTTGGGGGGAAAATTATGCCAGATCCCTCACTGATGGGCATGAAACGTTGTGGCCAAATTTGTTACATTACGGTTCAGCGGTTACGGAGAAAGGTTGTTACATCCGCGTGCGCAATGCCTACATTTATATATAGATAGATAGATATCCAATTGCTGACACAGCTTAATTAACACAACCTTAACAGCACCTGCTGAACTGTCTCACAGCTGCGCAACTAGGTCATGATATTTATTTTTGGCTTTTAAAGGGATACACATCTTGTGAAACATTAATGAACCTTAGCACATACTTCATTCAACAAAAACTAGAAGGTCCTGGGGTGGGTTACAGCAATATAAAATACAGCATTAAAACAGCTTAAAACAAATCACAAATACAATTGCAGTGGGCCTCTCTCTATATTTATTACTTTGACTGTAATTATTATTAATAGTATATCATCTATATCCCACCTTTTATCCAAGGAGCTCAAGGTGACATACATAGTCTTCCCCATCCACATTTAAGTGGGCCTCATGTTTATTCAATACAATCTCTTGGGGTGTAAAACCATACCTTTCACAGAGAGTCCTATTTCCCTATTTCCCTTTGGGGGCAAGCATGGTAAAATCAGCACCACTGAAAACTGGGCCAGAGATCTGGCCTGGCCTGCTGATATCCAAGTGTTGCAGGCTCCAGCCTGTAAAGTAAGTTGCCTATAACCTTTGGTTGCTTGTAATAACCCTGAGCTGCTTGCAATCACCCTGAGGCATCAATGGTATTTGAATGTCACTCGCAGCACTGTTTTCATTGCCTATATTTAGTCTGCCATTTACTGATCAGGAAAGAACAATGCTTTGTTTCTGTTCCTGAATGGTATATGGACAGGAGGAAACACAATAAGAATACAAGTGGCTTTCCCCTTTGGCATCCCCCATGCTTCAGTGGCGGTGAAACTTTTTTAAACGACGGAAATACATGGTGAATACAGGGCAAATATATATTCTCTAGTGCCCCAGAGGGCGGAGACTAGGTCTGATTGGCACAATGGACAGGAGGGTAGATTCCATTTCATTAAGGAAAAACTATTGGCAGACACAGCAGTTTGGCAATGCAACCAATGGCCTATAGAGGACTCTCCCTTGCTGAATACCTTTAAACAGAGGCTGGATTAGTCATCCATTAAGAATGGATTATTGCTGCTGCTAAAATTTCTATACTGCCCTTTCTCCAAGGATCACAGGGTGGCTTACAATATAAACACAAAAAAATTAACAAACAATAACAAACTGTGCAGTGCACAGTTAAACTATGGAATTTACTCCCACAAAAGATAGTAATGGCCACCAACTTGGCTTTAAAGAGAATTGGATAAATGCATGACATATAAGGCTATAAGTGCCTACATTCTATTTCCGCTGTCAGATGCATGAAGCCTCTGAATGTGATACCAGTTATTGGGAATCACATGTGGGGAGAGGACTGTTGCGTTCAGATTGTGCTTGCAGAGTTCCCATAGTTCTCGCACAGTTCCTCTGTGAGAACACGATGCTGGATGAGATGTGCCACTTTGCATTTCTTAGTGCAGAAAGTATTGATCTGATGTGTAGAGATCTTTCCTATTCTAATTAATTCAAAAGGGTTCTGGAAGCTTCTCTGTGTGAAAGAAACAAGCAGAAGGTTCATGATGTTTGGGTTATTCCTTCAGAGAAGCCTAGTACAGCTGGCTTAAACTGGTTCTGTTTCTGTTATCTCTTCTTCAAGGTCATGCTGACTATAAACGTAGGGCCTGAAGGAGCCTGAGGTTCTCTTTCTCTTTCTATCTCTTTTCCTTCTGGTGTGCTGTTCTGTACATAGTGTGCTTAGTGTTAAGGTTTAGACTTCTTATAAGTTTTTGTAAGTTTAAGTCTGTTGCAACTGGATTTCTTATAGACAGTACCAATCCTGAATGTATTGGATTTGTGACCATTATGCTCATTTGCCTTCAGTTGCAGTAAAGCTCTGCTGGATGGAATATTAATTGCCTCTGGTCTATTTTTGGGGGGAATCTTGCAATATGTTTAACTCTGCTAACTCCACATCGGAATCTACCCTGGATCAATACTGAGTAGAATTCCATGACATGTTGGACTATGATGAGCCTTTGGCCTGATCCAGAAGGGCTTTTATTATGCCTTGCTGTTGCATTCTTCTTCGCGGACTGGTCCTGCAGTGCTGCAACAGCCTCCATGGCAGCTCTCGGCACAAGCAAATCCCCCGCCATTTTGGCATTCTCCAGCAGGGCGGCCCCAATAATCCCGACAGCCTCCCGAAGGCCTTCCGACACAGCATGACCCTCTTGGGCAGCAGTACTCTGTGGCTGTACCAGTGCAGAGAGGTTGACTGCCATAGCAGCGGTAATTGTGGCCTCCTCTGATGGGCAGATCTTTTTTACAGCAAGTCATACAGGCTGTGTTTTTGCCATAGCAAAATGGTGTGCGGCGGGTATCCAGCCAAGAACCTGCAGGGTCGTACCATACTGAGTTCAAGTTGAAGTATGACTCTCTTCCAGAAGAGCAGGTCATTGTGTATCCAGATGAGTGGGTGGGGTGGGGCTGGAAGAATAGAAAACAAATTAGCAAGTGGTCCCTGGTGGATCAGGCCAGAGTCCTAACTAGTCCAGTATCTTGTTCTCGGAGTGGCCAACATATTCATTGCATGGTCAATGCCTCTCTCTGCTTCACATTTTACAATGTCTCTGCCCCACAGGGCACTGGTGAACATTTGGCTGATGTAGGGGTGGGAAAGAAATGGATTTCAGTTTGTCTTTAAAGGCAAATCTGTCAAATCTGCATTTTCTAAAACAATATGCAAACCAAATGACAATGATCCTTTGAAATTTTCACGTCTCTGAACTTTGCAATGCAGTTCGTAAAAATGCATAGACTGCAGTGTACATAAAAATGCATGTATTGGTGAAAATAACACACCAAAACACTTTTTATTAGGGTAAATTGCTAACTTCCATTTTCCTTAAAAAAAAAAAGAATCCTTCTGAAAATTCATCAGCATTCTAGTGCGAATTTCTGCTAAAACACACATTTTAATGCATTTTCCCCTAATACGTACATTTTTCCAAAGCAATTTTTCCTATTTGAGTTTATTTTTACTAATATATAAATGTGTAGAACATAGGATCCGACTCCTGGGGGCTGAGGGGGTCTTTGCCCCCCCCCATGAAATATTTGAGGGGGCCAGGGGGGGCAAAGTTGATTGGCATTGCCATTCAAATGGTGTGCTTGCACTGCATCATGTGATTGATTATGCTAGGTGGGGCTTTCCTGCCCCCCAAAAATATTTGATTCAAGTTGGCACCTCTGGTATAGAAACACTTTCCCCCAGCATATGCCCCCTTTCTTGGTGCACATTACTAGAATGGCATTACAAAATTCAGAAAAGTGTGAATTTCAAAGTACTGTATGGCAGTGCTTCAGTTCATGTACTGTATCAATTCTGAAAGTGCAAATTTAGTAAGTTGACTTTTCAATGCAAGCTGAAGCAAATTTCTCCACCATCGCTTGTCCCAACCAACATCCACTAGCCAACATGGCATCTAATCTCCTTTCAAACAAATCTGGTTGGGTGCTCAATAGACACAATGAACCTTGAAGATATGTTGAACTAGAAAGTGCAAAAAAATAAACAAACTGAATACCATATATTTCTACACCATATATCTATATATACACATACTAGGAGCTTCTGCCCTTGCTCTCTTCACTTGCCAACCCTCCCTACCTGCCAACATTTTTGCCAATGTCCCTTCCCCGTCTTCCTCCCATTACACCTCACCCACTTTTCACCTATTGCATCCCAGCTTGTCCCATCCCTTCTGCCCACTGCTCCCCCAAGCCTCTGCCCCTCCTCTCCCAGCTCACCTTACCTCCCAGCCCCTTTTCAAAGAGGGAGGAGGCGCTTCCCACAGTGGCTTCCTAAACCGCTGTGTGAAGTGTCTCTCTCCTTCCATTTAACGTCACCACAGCAACACTTGATTGAGGATTGCTTCAAAGAATGGCATGCTAAGCTATTCAGTGATGTGCTCTCCCCTCTCCATTAAGAAAGACACACATAAACTCTTGCTATTTGTCATGCTGGACTTGGCAAGGCTACCTATTGGTGGTGACACAACCTGCCAAGTCTGATATGAGAGAGAGAGAGAGAGAGAGAGAGAGAGAGAGAGAGAGAGAGAGAGAGAGAGAGAGAGAGATGATTTATTTTAAAAAAACTTCTAGCCCATGGCCAGAGAGATCAACAAATGCCAACAATAATATCAACAAACTATAATATATAGTGTTAATTTTTAAAATAAAAAAAATACAATGAATGTATATTCCTCAATAAACAGGTAATCTGAAAGCACTTCTAGCTTAATGAGAAAGGGAGAAAAAGCTTCCTTATGCCTGAATCATGAAGTCAAAGCTATCCTCATCTCCCATAGATTGTTATAACTGCATATGACTCACGTCTGCTACAATAATTACCAGCAACACTTTGATGTGTGGAAAGTTAATTGTGATGCTACTTTCAAGAAGTGTCTTAAAATGATTTCCATTCGCCAGCACTCTGAGCATAGCTGAAAGTTAACCCTACCTTCTCCCTTCTGGAAGAGCTTTTTCTGACACTCAGAAGCCATTGTCTTATTTCTCTGGCAAAACAATCCACTTGGATTTCTGTGCACCCATTGGATTATAATCACTCTCTGTTGTGAACCTCTCGAAGCAGTTTAAACCTCACTGGAAGACATGTTTGCATGTTATGAGATGAAGTTTAGAGTCAGGACTTGGAGAATTTGGGGGAGAAGATCCTACATAGATGCTTGATCTTGTTATGGAGCTCCTGTATAAGGACCCTCCAGACAATATCTTGAAGAGCCACAAGCTTTCCTTCTCTGTCTTCCATCCTGCCACATGTCCAAGAACCCAGAATCTGCCAACTACAGAGATTCTCAACATCTCTCCTCATTTCTCCAGACAGCCACCGCTATCCCTGACCATTGGTCATGCCAATAAAGTTTACTTCAGTTGTTCCCATACGAAACTCAGCTTTGTTAGTGTGCCAGACACTTTCTGGAGAGCCATGGGTTCCCCAACTCTGCAAGTGCATTAGACATGTTCCCTGATTGATTGGGTCATGCTTCTAGGACAGGGGTGAGCAATTTATGGAACATCCAAATGCTATCATCCCTGACCACTGGCGATGCTGACTGGGGCTGATGGAAGTTGGAGTCCAAAAAGACTCCCTGCCCTTGGACTAAACTTGGTGTGGTCTGACTTACCCTGTGGATAGTCAAGGTTCTGTGAGGCGATGAAGGGCGATCGTATGAGGGACCCATGGTCTTTTTATAGGGTTCAGGAGATCCTCAATAATGAGAGACTCTGCTGTATGTGAGCCTTTCATTCCTCATGTCATCCCTGGTAATTTGGTGTTCCCTTGATACAACATTCAACACATTGACTCACACATTTTCAATCTGCTTCCATTCCTACATAATGACAACCTGAGCACCATAAAAAAAAACCAGAGCTAACCTACATTGTCTTTTTATGTGTGTTTTATTCCATGGTGATACTGGGAGCAACCATGTTTGTTTAGCACTGGAGATGATCAAATTTGAGGCACGTTGGTTTCAGAACCACCTCTCGTGACGTGGTCATGATGTGGTGACCATGTTTGGAATCCAACCATTCCTGGCTTGTGCCCTTGTGGTAAACCAGCTGTTCTGCCATGTTCCTTTTCTCACACCATTTATCTCATTATGTAAGATTAGAAAATAGAACAGGTGTGTTTGTGTTTATCATGTGTGTATAATTACTTAAGTTCAGATGCTTTTCTATAAATTTTTAGAAGACATGTGGACTCATCCCAACATGATCAAGAAATGAGTTGGTAGTCGAATGATGTGATAAATCCCTGAATTCCAATATAATACTTGCTGGGCTTGTTAACAGGGCAATTACTTCGTTCTTATTAATAACAAACACAGGAAGTTGCCTTATTCCAAGTCAGACCACTGGTCCTTCTGGTTCAGCCTTGTCAACACTAAATTGAAATGACTCTCCAGGATTTTAGACAGAGGTCTTTCCTGCCTGACCTGGAGATGCAAGGAATTGAAGCAGAGACCTTTTGTGATTTGTACCTATGAATGATTTTCATGTTGTAGAGAGCCAGTGTGGTGTAGTGGTTAAGAGTGGTGAACCAGGTTCGCGTCCCCACTCCTCCACATGCAGCTGCCGGGTGACCTTAGGCTAGTCACACTTCTCTGAAGTCTCTCAGCCCCACTCACCTCAGAGTGTTTGTTGTGGGGGAGGAAGGGAAAGGAGAATGTTAGCTGCTTTGAGACTCCTTCGGGTAGTGATAAAGCAGGATATCAAATCCAGATACCTCTTCTTCTTCTTCTTCTTCTTCTTCTTCTTCTTCTTCTTCTTCTTCTTCTTCTTCTTCTTCTTCTTCTTCTTCTTCTAGTTTTTATTAAAGGTTTTCTTGGTTTACAAACATACACACAGTCTATATTTTCAGATCGTACAGTTTTTTTCTACAGATCACTTCCATTCTATGTGAGACACTGATGTTGTATAAGGTGGGGGGGAGGGGGGCAGAGGGAGGTAGTATTGAAACTTACCTATAGCTGGTACCTAGCACCATGAAAATTGGTGCTGATATGCGCAGGAAGCTCACCAAAATGCTGGAGAGGCTGGACCTCTACAGGCACATACCTCCACATGTGATGAGATTGCCCCCAAATCCAACCTTTCTGGGCAGCAGTCCCACAAATGATGCATTATCTGAGACAAATAGGGCCTTCAACATAGGAACACAAGGGTGACCTATCTAGTCCAGTATTCTGTTCTTACAGTGGCCAAGTGGGAAGACTGCAAGCAGGATGTGAGTGCAACAGCAACTCTTCCCACTTGTGAATCCCAAGAAATGATGTTCACATCAGAATCTACAGAACACATTCTACTGAGTTGTCCCTTTTATAATGATTTAAGGCAATGTCTTATAGCCCCGTATTTATCTCAGTTTAGTTCCCGACTAAGAGAACGGCAGGCAGCATATTTGCTAAACAAGCCCACTGGGAAAATAACCTTCTCTGTGGCTAAATTCCTCTTCCTGGCGCTCAAGTGTCGGAAACGTATAATCGAATGTCTTGATGTGGGTTACCTGTAGGAGGTTTAGTAGTGCGGTCATACCCCATTTATGTATCCCGCTGATGCCCTCAGTTTTATATTTTTATATTTTTATGTATCCCACTGATGTCTTCAGTTTTATATTTTTATATTTTTATGTATCCCCCCTGATGCCTTCAGTTTTATATGTTTTATATGTTTATCTTTGTATTGAGAAATGTTTTTGTTCTGACTATCGGTCGAATAAAGTATATTGATTGATTGATTGATGTTCACATCCCTGTTGAATTAGGCTATAGGACTGTCCAGTTCACTAACTTGTTCTCACAGCAGCAAGCCAGGTGCTCAAATGGGAAGTCCACAAGCAGGAGCAGGTCAATAGCAACTCTCACAAATTGTGATTCCCAGCAGCGCTGCAGGATGGAGTGTTAAGTACCCCAGCCATGCCTTCTTCCAGGATATGCGATTCCATACCTTCTCGCAAGTTTCACAGACACCCAAACAAACAAACAAAACCATTAGCATTCTGTAGCACGAAGTATGAATATTCTCAGTGCTAGGTAGCACAAACAATCTCTTTGTTCATAATAAGGTCTGAATTGTCATTCCATTTAAAATAATGAGCCCAAGATCAGATGTTGGATGAAGACACAAAAAGACTGCTGTGGTTCGGGTTAAGGCTTTCCCAATTTGGGGCTATGCCTCACGTCCTGGGGGAGGGACATGGCGCCATATAAAATGATGGTTGTCCTATGGTCCAAATAATTCACTCAGATCACTTTGGCCTTCTGCTGCACAGCTGCCATAAAGGGTGAGCATGAATGGATTTTGTTATATTTGAAGATACGGGGTGGGGGAGGCTGAAAGCTGCTGTTGGGGGATGAGAGGCTTGGAGAAGCTTTGAGGAAATAGGGTTTGAGTGAGGTGTAAAGGGAGGGGTAGATGGTGCTGGCAAGCAAGGGTGGAAGCCCCTACCATGTGTGTGTGCGCACACACACTTGCTTGCACTTGCTTGTGCTTGCTTGCTTACATGTGTTTGCATCCAACCCAATGTACATTGGATTGGATCCAAAGGTTCTCTGTTTCTGGTAAAAAGGTAAAGGTACCCATGACCGTTAGGTCCAGTCGCGGATGACTCTGGGGTTGCGGCGTTCACCTCTCTCTATAGGCCGAGGGAGTCGGCCTTTGTCCGCAGACAGCTTCCGGGTCATGTGGCCAGCATGACTAAGCCGCTTCTGGCAAAACCGGAGCAGCACACGGAAATGCAGTTTACCTTCCCGCCGGAGCGGTACCTATTTATCTACTTGCACTTTGATGTGCTTTTGAACTGCTAGGTGGGCAGGAGCTGGGACTGAACAACGGGAGCTCACCCCGTTGCGGGGATTCGAACCACTGACCTTCGGATCAGCAAGCCCAAGAGGCTCCGTGGTTTAGACCACCCGCATCCCTGTTTCTGGTAGGAGTCTTCTTTTGAAGCAGAGGCAGGGAACCTGGTGTACCTTGCAGATGCAGCTGGGCTCCAACTCTCATCAGACACTTCTGACCATTCACTAGGGCAAGGAACCTTTTTCATTCAAGATGTAGTTGGACTCTAGCTCTCATCAGGCCTAGCCAGCATGGCCAATGATGAAGGATGACAGGAACTGTCATCCAATAATGTCTGGAGGGTCACTGGTTCCCCATCCCTGCCTTATAAGTGATTATGAGAGTTGGGAAATGGAAGTTCAGCAACACCTGGAAGGACATAGATGCCCCCTATGTGTGTTCCAGGGCTTTTTAAAAGTCAAAACACGCCAGAACTCAGTTCTAGCACCTCTTAGGCGGTCACCATTGCCAATATAAGAGAACAAGGGAGACTTTCATGGTGAGTTCTGGTACCTCTCTTTCTAGAAAAATAGCATTGACTGTGTTCTAAGGGAATAGCACTTTCTGTTCGGGGAAAACGAGAAGCGATGGATTCCATCTGTCAGCCATGAATGCAAATTTGTGTTTGGGCTTATATGCAGAGAGAAAGCCCTATGAAAAGTCAAGGGGCTTGGTTTGGTTTTGAGAGACCACCATGCTAAATGCTCAAAGTAATAGGTGTAAGACTTCAACTGGGAACACTAGGTTCCTTTCTGAACTTGTTTTGGTGTGTTACTGTATCAGGAAACAATGGCTGTTGTTGTTTCAAAATGGCATTGTGTGGCGATACCCTGATCCCTCCCAGAATAAATAAAGACACAGGACACATTGCATAAGATTAATGGGTGCAAAAGGCCACAACTTTATTGATTACGGGTGTAGAGAGGTATTAGCTTAGGCATTGGATCTAACCGTCTATATCTGACTCCAGCCCGCTCTGCTGGCAGTCTGTGAAAGGTTAACCACCGTTGGGTGAGCCCTGCGATGCAGATCAACTAGGAACTCACCCTGGGGCCACCGCCAGGGGGTGTGCCTTAGGCCCTCACCTACCACGGCTTCGGACATGGCCATACCCCTGGACTCCTTAAGGGAGTACCCTTCAGCATTTTGGGGGAGGTGATGGCAGCAACCTCCCCCCCCCACCTGTACCCTTTCAGAGATAACCCAATGCCTACCGCCAACAACCAAAGTTGTGACGAGTTGCTACGAGGTAGGCGAAAACCACCAGGCCACAGCCAATTTGCCCCTCAACGGTGACCAACCGAGGTCCATAGCAATGTCAAGAGGAGAGCCCTGCATAAAGGGAGGGTGGGTGGGGAAAAACGAAGCGGCTGGGGGTCAGGAAAGAAAGGCTGAACCCCCGGCCACACACTTGCTTAAATCGACGAGCCACGACCCCCTGGAGCGTCCGGATTGGACATGCCAAAGGAGTGCTGCGTCCGGGAGCCAGCCAATGGGCTGGGAGGATGGCAACCATTCCCCCAGCACGTGCTTGGGCTCGTGGTGCCCACAATCTCTCCTCCTTCTATGGTGGAAGGGACTTTTCTGTAAAAAGAATGAGTGGCTTTTAAGCTCCTGAGCAGCTCTGTAAGATGGCTAGAGTGGCTGGAAGACTCTGGCCTGCCTATTCATACTACCTTCATCTAGTTCAGGAGTACCTACTGTGGTGCACTCCAGATATCATTGGACTACAGCTCACATCATTCTTGACCATTGGCCATGCTGGCTGGGGCTGATGGGAGCTGATAGTCTGTAACAACTTCTGAAGGGCACTATGTTGGCTATGCCGGATATGGTCATTAGTAGGAGGTGGCTGAGGAGGTGAGGCACCTCCCTCCCTCACCTCTGAAGTAGCAAGATAGAGCAGAGGAGGAGGAGGAAGCTGGAATTAGTCTTCCACATCTCAAGCCTTTAGGTGGACAAGACTGACCTCCAGTGGAGATATGTGAGGCTATGGGTGGCAAACCTATTTGAAACAGCTCAAGCACCACATTCAGATAGACATCTACATGACTCATGAGATCTAATTGAGTTGGAAGGTCCCTCAAAGGTGGCCAGCCAGCCTCTGTTTAATAGAAATTTTGCCAGTGGTGAAATTCATGACAACTTCTGCAGAGACAGGGAAGAGTCATGTGGGAGATTTTGAGTGTCATAACTGCTCCTTTGTCAAATGCTTTTAATCCCTTTTCAGCACCACCGCAGCTACAGGAAAGATGGGCTGTTGTGGAAGTGGTATGAGGAGGGATGATGAAAGAAAATGGCATGAAACTCGCAGAAATGCAGCCTGTGTGCCAAAGCAGCCCAGAGACCATCATAGCGGCGGCGGCTGCTGCTGTTGCAGCAGACCACAACCTGCTCACCATGAGTTGGGGCATTCTGGACCTTCTCCAGCAAGGCAGAATTACCCTGTTCAACCTTATCCTTCGGCACCCATGCATTATAAACATGATGACATGTATTCCCCAGGATCTGGTCATACCAAAGGCTGAAGAAACTACCATTTCAAGCACTGCAGCATCCCAACATCATAAATTCAAAGACTTCAATTCAAAACTCCAGGATTTAACATCTTCTGTTAAAATGAAAAAATAACAAAAACCATGTACTTCACAAATTTTAATTTTCTCATTTGTCACCGAGTCTGAAGTTGACTGTCAAGGTCAGGATTTTTCAGCTTTTGAAAAAACACGAGCGGCTCATTTGGGAGGAATAGCAGAACACAAATCTAATAAATTGCAACAATTAGATCGACAGAAATGCCAGAAATAATACCAATAATTATAGTAATAATATGGATGTGAATATTAATAATGCTATCATTGAAATGACAGCTGAATGGATAATGAGCTGATTTAGCTGCTGTGGTTTGGTTTGTGGTGAAATGCTGTGTGTGTGTGTGTGTGTGTGTGTGTGTGTGTGTGTGTGTGTGTGTGAACTGGTATGGCCAATGCACTGTGCAAATCATGCAAATTAGGCATCACTGAAGGAAGTTACCTTCTACTGCAGGCTTCTTCAACATTGGTCCCCAGATGTTTTTGGCCTACAACTCCCATGATCCCTAGCAAGCAGGACCAGTGGTCAGGGATGATGGGAATTGTAGTTTCAAAACAGATGGAGGGCCAAGGTTGAGGAAGCCTGTTCTAATGAGTCAGCTCATTGGACTGCCTGGCTCAGCATTGTCTGACACTGACTCCAGCTCTGATTACCCTCTCAGATTGGTTGAACAATCAATCCCTCTTCCCAGGGAACTCTGGGAACCCTACCTCTGTGAAAGATGGGAGGCCCATCCCTGGTGTATGTCTAAGACAGGGATGGGAAGCCTGTTGTCCTCTAAGGGTTGTTGGACTGCAACTCCTGGTAGCCCTAGCAGCAACATGGGGGGGGAGGGTAACTCTGCAGCTCATGGGTCTTATCTGGACATTTTATGGTTCACAATGCCCCTGCCCCCTCTGTCGCCAATGCCGCCCAATAGACTTTTATGAAGTTTATTAACTCCCATGGATCCATCAATCTGAATCCCTTTCAGAGATCTCTGTGAAAAGGGTTCTATGGTTAAACAACTCTAGGAATTCAGCTCTGTTGAGAAGGATGGGGAGGTCTCCTGACAACTCTCAGGACCCTTAACAAACTACAGTTCCCATGATTCTTTGGGGGTGTCTGTGTCTGTTTGAAGTGCTATGCTCCTGTTTTAAATGTATGGCACAGATCTGGCCAGAATTTCTAAACACTTTTCATTTGTTGTCCTGTGAGCCAACTAATTGTATAAATCTAATTGCATAGGGATAGGATTTTCAGCCTCCTTCATGGATCACTGCCTCGTTGTGGTGAAAGGGCTTAAATAACTCAGAGAAGCTATGAGCTATGCTGTGCAGGGCCACCCAAGACAGAAAGGTCATAGTGGAGAGTTTTGACTAAACATGATCCATCTGGAGCAGGAATCGGCAAGCCACTCCAGTATCCCTGCCAAGAAAACTCCATGGACAAAGACAACAGGCATATAAAAGTTATGATGCTGGAAAATGAGCCCGTCAGGTTGGAAGGCGTCCAACATGCTACTGAGGAAGAGCGGAGGACAAGTACAAGCAGATTCAGAGCTGATGAAGCGGCTGGGCCAAAGCCGAAAAGTCGCTCAGTTGTGGATATGCCTGGAAGCGAAAGAAATTTCCAACGCTGTAAAGAAAAATATTGCATAGGAACCTGCAATGTAAGAACCATGAACCTTGGTAAGCTGGATGTGGTCAAAAATGAGAGGGCAAGAATAAATATTGACATCCTGGGCATCAGTGAACTAAAATGGACAGGAAATGGTGAATTCAGTTCAGATGACCATCATATCTACTACTGTGGGAAAGAATCTCGTAGAAGAAATGGAGTGGCACTCATAGTCAACAAAAGAGTGGTGAAAGCTGTACTGGGATGCAATATCAAACATGATAGAATGATCTTGATATGAATTCAAGGCAGACCTTTTAACATCACAGCAATCCAAGTTTATGCACCAACTACCGGTGCTGAAGAAACTGAAATTGACCAATTTTATGCAGACTTACAACACCTTCTAGAAATGACACCAAAGAAGAATGTTCTTCTCATTATAGGGGATTGGAATGCTAAAGTAGGGAGTCAAGAGATAAAGGGGACAACTGGTAAGTTTGGCCTTGGAGTTGAAAATGAAGCAGGGCAAAGGCTAATAGAGTTCTGTCAGGAGAACAAGTTGGTCATCACAAACACTCTTTTCCAACAACACAAGAGACGACTCTACACATGGACATCACCAAATGGGCAGCATCGAAATCAGATTGATTATATTCTCTGCAGCCAAAGATGGAGAAGCTCTATACAGTCAGCAAAAGCAAGACCTGGAGCTGACTGTGGCTCAGATCATCAGCTTCTTCTAGCAAAATTCAAGCTTAATTAAACTGAAGAAAGTAGGAAAAACCACTGGGCCAGTAAGATACAATCTAAATCAAATCCCTTATGAATATACAGTGGAACAGGTTTAAGGATTTAGATTTGGTGGACAGAGTGTCTGAAGAACTATGGATAGAGGTTTCTAACCTTATACAGGAGGTAGCAACAAAAACCATCCCAATGAAAAGGAAATGCAAGAAAGCAAAGTGGCAGTTCAACAAGGCTTTACAAATAGCGGGAGAGGGAAGGCAAGCCAAAATGCAAGGGAGATAGGGAAAGATACAGGAAATTGAATGCAGATTTCCAAAGAATAGCAAGGAGAGACAAGGGGGCCTTGTTAAATGAGCAATGCAAAGAAATAGAGGAAACCAAGCCCGGTGGCCCATGCCTGCTCTTGATTTGTTGATTAGGTGAGCAGGCAGGACCAATTTACCCAGATAGCAACCTTAGCACAGAGGCTTCATTTGATGTCTGGGAAACAGTCCCTGCGACTTCCCACATCAGATCCTGACATGCGGGGGGATGCAGGGCCGGCACACATAGCTGCCAAGTTTTCCCTTTTCTCGCGAGGAAGCCTATTCAGCATAAGGGAAAATCCCTTAAAAAAAGGGATAACTTGGCAGCTATGCCGGCACATCCATTAAGGCGAACTAGGCAGCTGCCTAGGGCGCCGAAATGGAGGGGGCGCTGGCCAGCCTGCCGCCCCCCCCCAGTGCTGCCTGGGGCCGCCTCCACTGCGCCTCTCAGCTGTAGAGCAGCTTCAGGCCGCTCTCCAGAGGCACGCAGGGAGTGTGGGCCTGGGGCCACCTCCGCTGAAGAGCTGAAATGCAGGCGAGGCGGCCCCAGGCTCGCGCTCCCCGCATGCCTCTGGAGAGCGGCCTGCAGCCGCTCAACAGCTGAGAGGCGCAGTGGAGGCGGCCTGAGGCTCGCGCTCCTCACGCAAAGCTCTGGAGGCGCGCAGGGAGCGCAAGCCTGGGGCCCGGCTGCCTCCTCCGCGCCTCTCAGCTGTTGAGTGGCTTCAGGCTGCTCTCCAGAGGTGCGCAGGGAGCACGAGCCTGGGGCCGCTGCGCCGCGCCTCTCAGCCTGAAGCCGCTGAGTTCGGCGCCCCTTCCGTGCCCCTGATGTCCAGGCGCCCTGGTGACTTGCGCCACCCAGCTCGAGCCTAAGGACGACCCTGGAGGTGCCCTCTCCGCTCGCTCACTCAAGCCGACTCCTCCAGCAGCTAGCGCACTGAGATCGGGCTCCAGAGGAATCAGGGGAAGGTCGCGCCAGAAACAGGGAAGGCCGCTAGCTGACAAGGTAAAGAGACTGCTCTTTACCCCTCCCCCTCACCAACAACCAATGAACTCTTGTTTTATTTTTATTTTTTTCTATTTTTTATTTTTCTACTTTTTATTTTTCTATTTTTTATTTTTCTATTTCTATTTTTATTTATTTATTTATTTATTTTTATTCCACTTTTAGGGTGGCCAAACATGTGCTGAGAGGAGGCAGTCTCCAGGCCCTGTCACGCCTTTCTTTCTCCCCTCTTGGCTCTCCCAACCTAGCCAATGATCAGGAATGACTGGGGTTTCAGTCTAGCAACATAGGGACGGCTACAGCACCCCCACCCTTCCTTTAGGCTTCCCCTGATTCTTGGTGGAGAATTCTTTTTAATTTTATTTGTGACCAATGGGTTTAAGGAACATCCTCAGCCAATTAGATCACCCCTTTGATTGTTGTAATTGCTTAAGGAAATTAAGAGCCCATTACCCAGCTGGCCTGAGGGACAGGAACATCATTTGGACAACTAGAAATTCTAGCTCTTCTCCCGCAGAAATTGCAAGCCATTCACTGAAGCACTATTCAGACTGAGATAGAATCCTTATTCTTTCCTAGACACAAATGTCAAGCTGAATCCATTTATTTTACATATTTATTGCATTTACATTCTATGTTTTTTTCTCTCCAAATTGCTCAGGGTAATGTACATAGTTCTTCCATTCCTTGCATAATCCCCACCATAATCACGTGAGGTGGATTAGGTTGAGAAGTAGTGACTGGCCCAATATCATACCCAGTGAGCTTCACAGACAAGTGTGGATTTGAACCCTGGTCTTCCTCAGGTCTGACACTCTAACCACTATACCACACTGTCTGTTGAGAGTTCTTATGCCACAAATACTCTGGTTTATTTCTGACCTGCTTTTGCTACACTGTAGACCTTCCAGGCAGCAATAATGCGGTACAGCATTGGGGAAGCATCACAGAAGAAACTAAATCTGAATAAATCCATGATTAATGCTCTGCTGCGAGTTCAGTTCAAGGCCTTCCAGGTGTTGGTGGGTCTCTCAGTATCCATTGTTATTTTTTAAAAAATGAATGTCGTTGGTAAATCACAATGCATTTAGAATACAGTGGTACCTTTACTTACGGACGCGATCCGTTCCGGGATGCCGTTCACACCTCGAAAAGTCCATAAGTAGAGTGCCACTTCTGTGCGTATGCATGACGCAATAGAGCGCTCCTGCGCATGCGCGAAGCCCGCAGAACGCTTCTGTGCATGCGCGTGGTGAAACCCGAAAATCTTGCCACGTTTGCAACCCGAAAATCCACAACATGAACCTATCGCAGGCATCCCCAAACTGCGGCCCTCCATATGTTTTGGCCTACAACTCCCATGATCCCTAGCTAACAGGACCAGTGGTCAGGGGTTATGGGAATTGTAGTCCAAAACATCTGGAGGGCCAAAGTTTGGGGATGCCTGACCTATTGCAACTAGAGGTGTGACTGTATCCACAAGATTGGAGATTGTGTGTATGCTGTTATGTCAATAGCATTTTGTAGAATACACTGTAATAAAACACTAGTTTGTAGGGGCCTTTTATCTCCAGAATTAACTCTACCCTGACCCATTCCCCTCGAGGAGCAGAAATTCATCTGGAAGGAAAGTGAGACCATTTCAAGCAAAGTGATTTGCAGCAAAACAAACAGGAAACTGTGCAAATTACATGTAAGCTTTATTGCACTCTAGGTACCTCATACAAGAAGGAAGCTATAGAGGAGAGGAATATGAAAGCAATTTAGCTCACCTATCAAGGGAAAATATCAAGAAGACTATTCAGCAGCGAAGCTTCTGTTTCTTAATAACAGCTATGATAAATATTGTACTGATTCCAGCAAAGAGAAGAAGAGATGTTTAGCAGAGAAGGGTGAGAGAGCTGATAGTCGTTGCCAGATGCGGGCAGGAGATATACCAGGAAGTCTTCAGTTGGTGATACTCCAAATCCATCTGATGAACGAGCAACTTGGAGGCTGGGTTTTATATCCACAGGTGTTCCATTAACAAATCTTGGCCGAACCCGAGCTCTGCTGAAGGGGAATGGCACCACCCATGGATTTCACAGGGGCGCAGGCGGATTGCAGAGACTGGCAGCAAGATTGCATGGAAGGATAGTAGCTTCGGACAGGGATGTACTGGGGTGTATAGCAAGGCTGGGGTGCCATGGGCATTGGGCAATAAATGATGGTTGCCCCACTTCCGTTGCCACCACAGCAGCCACCACCACCACAGCCACAACAGCTCATCTTTGTTGAGCGAATGAAAAGCTGGAAGATAAATCAATACACCTCAGTTAGGTATGGTTACCATAAGAAACAAAAAAGAGATACTTGCTGGTTGAAAATGGGTATCCTTCCGGTTCAAGGATGGGGAACTATTTCTTTTTCATTTCAAGGGCCGCATACCCTTCTGAGAAACTTTATGGGGGCCACATGACAGTGGGTGAATGAGAGAAGTGGATGGAGCAACACAGCTTTGTACAGCAGGTTTATTTCTGCTCACACACTCTTTGTCCTCCATCCAGGAAAGCAAGGGGCATGATCAGAGTTCAAGGACACATTCCAGCCAGGTAAAAACACTCAAGGGGGATTCAAAATAGGACAGGTGTGGAGTGTGGTGGGGAAGATGGGGTGTGGCTGGGAAAAGTCTCAAGGACCAAATAGTGAGATTGCGATCAAGTGGGTTTGGAGGAGAAGGAAAAGGGTGGAATTCACACACACACACCCCACTTTGGTCTCCTAGGAACATATGAAGTTCTCTCATTTTGAGTCAGACCATTGATCCATCTAGCGAGTACTGTCTGAAAATACTGACTATGCTAATGAAACAACCTCTGTGTTGCAGACTTGAGTCAAACTACCACAAAAAGAGGCAACACGTTGACTGATTCCAATGGGCGAAATATATATATATATATATATATATATATATATATATATATATATATATATATATATATATATCTTTATACACTATAATGATATGCGAGACAGTGATCCAAGGTAACCGTACTGTTTCGGTTTGGTCTTCTTCAACCTGTTCAAAATGCTTCATCCAGAAGGATTGAACTCTGAGTTAGATTTGAATTGTTTCATCTAATTATATTACTTTCAGGATCTTGAGGTTGCATGTAACTTTAAAATTTCAATAGCCTTGATTAACTAGGGTGTTACCTATGGTGGAACTGTATATTAAGCTTTCCATTTCCTGTATCAGGCAGCAGGGGTTACATATGTGTATGACCCCTGTTCCGCAGATTGTATACAAACACTAAGGTATGTTGAATTTTTCTGTATTTTTTCTGTGTTAAGATATTATGGACTGTATAGACTCACGTTCATGCTGGCCATTGGCCTTAATATAATGTATGACATAATTAATGGTATATAATTATTTGATTTATTTTTTTGCAGTTAAAAAACTGAAGAAGACCAAACCGAAACAGTACGATTACCTTGGATCACTGTCTCGCATATCATTATAGTGTATAAAGATGAAAATAGATATATATATTTCACCCGCTGGAATTGGTTGACGTGTTGCCTCTTTTTGTGGTATTTTGAAAATACTGACTGGCAGTGGCTCTCTGGGGTTTCTGGCAGGAATCCTTAATACTTGCTGGAGATGTTGGGAATTGAACCTGGGTCCTTCTGCATGCAAAGCTGGTCCTTTTCCAATGATCTATGGCTCTTCAACCAGAGAGAGGGAGGTTTGCATAGCAATGACCTATGGCTCTTCAACCAGAGAGAGGGAGGTTTGCATAGCAATGACCTATGGCTCTTCAACCAGAGAGAGGGAGGTTTGCATCTCACCTCCCTAACCTCATCCTCCTTCATTAGAACACAGGAAGAGTCCTGCTGGATCAGACCAAAGATCCATCTAGTCTTATCATAAAGGTTTCCCATGGCAGTCAGAGCCTGCAAGCCAGGCATGAGGGTAATAGCTTTCCATGCAATCAGTAAATAACCAATGAGAAAACCACCCAAAGTTGAATATCAATGGAATATTTCCTACCTTGGTTAGCAGAAGCAGCCGGTAACGATGAACCCAAGTGGATTGAATGAAGTTCTGCGGGATTGCGGACCTTATTTATACATCTCAAGTTGCCCTTCCTCTAGGAAGTGACACATCTTCAAAAAGTTGAAAATTCTTCCATAACCTTCAAGGCATCATTATTTCTTCCTGATTATATTTCCTGGCTCAATTCAACTCCCATTAAAAATTATGCTCCTTTAATGGTGCTGTTAATGAGACCAGTCATCAGCTAACATTATAATTTTCAAACTAGCCCAGCTGGGATTCTACTAGCCCCAAAATGGAAATATGACAAGATGCCAAAGAAAGAAGAATGGCAAGTTAAAGTTATGGAATACGCAGAAATGGCAAAACTTACAGGAAGACTCAGAGACAATGACAACAGAGAATTTTAAAAAAGATTGGGAACCGTTCATGCTATATTTACAGAAATATTGTAAAGAAATGGACTCACTAGCACGGTTTGAGTAAACACTTACAACTAAGAAAACAAATGTAAAGGTTAAGAAACAATAATATGGAAATTAGTCAAGTGCAAGATGTAATTTGAAATAAAACATGGTATAAATTGGTAAGAATATAAGAGCATTTATTTAAAAGATCACAAAATTAAGGAAAAACAAATTAAGCAGAAGTAGCAAATATTTAAAGAACCAGAAGGGGAAGTAGAGGGAAGTCACAGGGTGGGGATTTGGATGTGGATTTTTATTATTTTTCTTTTATATGATGTGTTGAATATTAAATTGTAAAAACTAATAAAAAATCTTTTAAAAATAATAATTTCCAAACTAGCCCAAAATTCAACTACAGAATATTGGAGTGAATGTCTGCTGCTGGCTCTGCTCATTGGGATCTCCACAGCTGAATTCTCTGAAGCTTATGGGTGCCAGCGACATATCTGACAAAACATAACCTCAAAATCTAGGACAGAATCCATCAGAAGACTCTCTCTTAAATCTGCCATTTGAGTGGATAGCGGACTCCCCCCCCCTATAGCCAGTTGTTTCCCCTTTTTAAGTGACAGCTTTCTAAGGCTTGCAAAAGGTTCACCACCCTAGAAGTATAGGGTTGTATAAGAATGCAGATGGGGAAATCTGCTTGTATTCTTCTGACTGTGTTGCCTCCTCCCCATATGCTCCTTCAGGAAGAACAACAAAGCAACCTTATTTTCTGATCAATGAATGGCAGACGTTGTTGTTGTTGTTGTTGTTGTTGTTGTTGTTGTTGTCGTTGTCGTTGTCGTCTGTCTTGAAAGATAATAGCAGGCATCCCCAAACTTCGGCCCTCCAGATGTTTTGGACTACAATTCCCATCATCCCCGACCACTGGTCCTGTTAGCTAGGAATCATGGGAGTTGTAGGCCAAAACATCTGGAGGGCCACAGTTTGGGGATGCCTGGATAATAGAGTGCACCTCTGGGGGTGAAGTTAATCTGCTGTACTAGCAGCACCAAAGTGACCTCCCTGGGGTGCAATAATAATCTGAACAAATAAAAACAGGGTCTGAATTTAAGAGGTCAGGGAAAGCCTATTGGAAACACTAAGCCTTCACACAAGATACCTGAGGCACCTGGTGATGACTGCTTCATATAAGGCAAAGGGATGGGCATTCCACAGAAGAGGGGCAATACAAGACATAGCTGCCAAGTTATCCCTTTTTTAAGGGATTTTCCCTTATGCTAAATAGGCTTCCTCATGAGAAAAGGGAAAACTTGGCAGCTATGATACAAGAGCATGTCTCTAGGTCATCACATGATGACAGTCTATAGGATACGGTGCTATGAGTAGGATTCTCCCAGAAAATTTAAGTGAACTTACAGGTCAATACAGACACAAGTGGTGTTTCAGGTAACCTGGCCTGAGTTGTTCTGAACTTTATATATTAAGGAGAAGACATTGAGCTGATTGGCAGCCAAGTGGTTTTATTTTTGTCAAGATCATGGCCAGCAAGGGAAGACTGAAGTCTCCCCTCCCTGTGCATTGTGGTCTTGAGGGAAATGGTTAAAACTATATCCGAACTTCCCACTGAATGCTGCAAATGCTGCAATTAGCATAACACATGGTTTGCCCCGCCATCAAATGTGCTTCGCCTTGGCTTACAATAGTGGAGGTTGGTTCATTAGGGTGAATGGGGTACCATCCCACCAACCTCAGCCAGCTGTCAGCCAGTCCCTACCCACCTGACTTCATGCTTACAACCAACCCAGCTCAGTATGGATATTATACTGTATTGGCTGCTATTTCTGTTCAGCTTCTCAGGTATAGGTCTGAGCTTTGAAAGGCACATAGAGCTGAAACAGGAAGTGTTTCCCAACTTCCTCCTTTAGCAGTAAGTAGTTTTCAATGGGTAGGAGGGAGGAGGTAACTACCCTCACCATCTCAAGAGGAAAGGAGAGGTGAGTTAATTCATAGACACTTGAAGTGCTAGAGCAACTTTTCAATGGTAGCATTGTCCTGCAAGGCACCTTCTTGATTACCCCAGGTCTAGATGTAGGTCTCAAAATATTGCAGGCTGATCCTATGCAAGTTGTAGATACACTGTATGTTCAAAGAACAACTAAAATGCATGACTGAGCCAAATAATCTTGGGAACTGTTTAGGATGCTAGGAATTGTCATAGCTGCCAAGTACCCCGTTTTCCCCGGGAAAACCCCTTTTTTTACTTACCTTTTCCCGGTGGTCCCCCGTATCACTTCGTCTCCCATTTTTCTCCGTTATTTTCTCCTGCTGGCGGCCATTTTTTCCCCCGATTTGCCCTTCTATGGGCACAAAAATGGCCGCTGTCAGCTTCAAAAGTCGCATCTACGCATGTCCGGAAGTGCATAGGCACGACTTATGGTGTTGGCGGCGGCCATTTTTTGTGCCCATAGATGGGCGGAGCGACACCGGAAGTTGCGTCGGCGCACTTCCTGACATGCGTACAAGCGACTTTCGAAGCCGGCGGCGGCCATTTTTGGTGCCCATAGAAGGGCAAAGCGACACCGGAAGTTACGTTGACGCAACTTCCGGTGTCAAATGGCTGCCGGTCCCGGATTCTGCAGTCCGGAACTTGGAAGGTAAGGGAATTGTAGCTCAATGAGCGGTGAGCTACACTTCCCAGGAGTCTTTGGGACAAGTCCATGTACTTTAAATATGTGTTGCGATGAGCTACATGTGTACAATATTGTGGAATGAAATGTTTCAGGGTAATATTGGACGACTATGTTGTTAGAACAAAGCTAATCAAGAAATAAAACAACCAAAGAGATATAAACAACAGGTGGAAAATCCCGTGCCCTATATTCATGATAATTCAGCCCCATGCTCAAACAGCTCACCAGGGAAATATTTATTTACTTTTTGTTTTGGTAGGGTAGGCAATTAAGCTATCTTTGGATAATAACAGGATTATTCCTAGGCTAGCCCCAAAGGCAGTCACAGGTCTGTGTTTAAAAGATTAATATTGGGGTGCTTTGACTCTGAGTATCTTGGTGACTGTGCTTCAGGTTGCTTGTGATTCTGACTTACGAGTGGCTTAAGTTGGGCCTTCATTGCAGTATTTCCAGCCTTCTTGTTAAGTAACCACCCGGGGACGCGGGTGGCGCTGTGGGTTAAATCACAGAGCCTAGGGCTTGCTGATCAGAAGGTCAGTGGTTCGAATCCCCGCGACGGGGTGAGCTCCCGTTGCTCGGTCCCAGCTCCTGCCAACCTAGCTGTTTGAAAGCACATCAAAGTGCAAGTAGATGAATAGGTACCACTACAGCGGGAAGGTAAAACGCATTTCTGTGTGCTGCTCTGGTTCACCAGAAGTGGCTTTGTCATGCTGGCCACATGACCCAGAAGCTGTACGCCGGCTCCCTCGGCCAATAACGCTAGATGAGCGCCGCAACCCCAGAGTCGGTCACGACTGGACCTAATGGTTAGGGGTCCCTTTACCTTTACTGTTAAGTATAAAGTCTTCTCTTATTTGAATTTCACGGACCAGAGTTAGAGAGGCTTCAGCAAAGGTGTGACCCCAGATTGTCAGCTAATAAACAGGGAGGGTGACCCTCCAGATGTTATTTGACTCCAGCTACCATCTTTCCTGTCTATTGGCTGGAGCTGGTCGGAATTGAAGACCAACAACAGCTGTTGACAAATTCTGTTCATAAGAAGAACCTGCTGGATCATGCCAATGGCCCATCTAGTTTAGCATCCTGTTCTCCTAGTGGTTGACTGGATACCTGTGGGAAACTCACAAACAGGGCCTGAGAACAAGATCACTCCCTCCTGTGGTTACCAGCAACTGAAATTCGGAAGCACTGATGGCTTGGTTCGTGGAGACAGAGTATAACCATAATGACTAGTGATGGTTCGTAGCTTTCTCCTGCATTAATTTGTCCAATTAAAGCCATCAAAGTTGTAGGCCATTACTGCCTCCTGTGAGACCGAGTTCCATAGTTTAACCTTGTGGTGTGAAGAAATACTTTCTTGAATCTTCCCACATACAGTTTCATTGGATGGTTACAGGTTCTAGTGTTTTGAGAAAAGAAGAAAAGCCACTGTCTGTTTTATGCATAGTTTAATGAACTTCCATCATGTCACCTCTTAAGTGCCCTTTCTCTAAACTAAAAAAAACTCTAAATGCTGCAACTCTTTCCTCAAAGAGGAGTTGCCCACCAGAACAGCCCTGCTGAATCAGGCCAATGGCCCATCTAGTTCAACTTCCTGTTCTCACAGTGGCCAGCCTCATGCCTGTGGGAAACCAGAAATTAGGACCTGACTGCAACAGCACTCTCTCACTTGTGATTCCCAGCTACTGGTATTCAGAAGCATATTGCCTCTTACAGTGGAGGCTGGACATTGGCTACCTGTAGCCTAAGATAAGGTAAAGGGACCCCTGACCATTAGGTCCAGTCGTTACCGACTCTGGGGTTGCGGCACTCATCTCGCATTATTGGCCAAGGGAGCCGGCGTACAGCTTCCAGGTCATGTGGCCAGCATGACAAAGCCACTTCTGGCGAACCAGAGCAGCACACGGAAACACCGTTTACCTTCCCGCTGTAGCAGGACCTATTTATCTACTTGCACTTTGACATGCTTTCAAACTGCTAGGTTGGCAGGAGCTGGAACCAAGCAACGGGAGCTCATCCCGTCACAGGGATTCAAACCGCCGACCTTCTGATCAGCAAGCCCTAGGCTCTGTGGTTGTTGCCGTATTTCAAAAAGTGAAAATCTGAATGCAAAAGTTGTTGAGAGTTTGGCTGTTGTTGTTGTTTGAATTTTTCAGCTATTTTTAAAGAAAACCGCCAAAATCTACACTTCCAAAATGGAATGCCATATGTCCGAATTTTACTGAACATTTTAGCAATTTCCGCCTGGACTCAGTAGAAAATGTACATGTCAGAAAGAGGACTTTCCAACCCTCCAAATGTCCGTATTTCCCAGGGACAGTCCCGGATTTACAGAACCCATCCCTGTTTCTGATTTGATCCCGGAATGTGCCCCTTTTCCTTAGGGTGTCCCTATTTCCATCAGAGAAATGATGGTGGGTGTGGAGTTACGCGACCCCCGAGCCAAGGAGATAAGTAACTCTACAACCTTTAGAAGACACCCGAAGGCAACCCTGTATAGGGAAGGGTTTTTAAAAAATGTTTAATGTTTTATTATGTTTTTATATATGTTGGAAGTCACCCAGAGTGGCTGGGGCAACCTAGTCAAATGAGCAGGGTATAAATAATAAAGCAACTATTATGGAATAGGATGCCCCTGTTTTATCAGAGAAATGTTGGAGGATATGGACTTTAGGTCCCATAATATGGTTATATTTCATGTAGTGGGTTTTATTATGAATGGAGAAGCTTTCCATCTAAGCACAAAACTGGGATAGCACAACTGGCAGGCTAAAAATAAAATGGCCTTTATTATAAGCCAAACACATTTCCACGGCAGAGGAGAGACCTTTTACAAAGGCACACATATCCTTTCCCATTTGCTTCTTGCATTATCCTACAACTGACAGGTTTGGGGCTCCCAAAACGCAGTATTGTCCCAACAAGCTGCTGAAACATCCTTTCAAATATCTAAGCACAGGAGTTTCTGGGCCTTAGGCTCAGATAAATGCTATTTTGCATACTTCAGATGTCCTCCTTCCTCGTTTCCTTTTTCCTCCTTCCAACACCCACAAATATAAGTACCTCATAAAGCTAAGGTAGTTTATCCCTCACCAAGAACAAGGTTGCATCCTGAAGGCTGAATCTGTAGCGTAGTCATTCCACAGGTCAGTGTTCTTCAACTTTGGGTCCACAGAGGTTGTTGGACTACAACTCCTATTACACTTGAACACTAGCTAAACACTGGGGGGAGGGTAAGGTGATGGGAGCTGTAAAGCTTCTGAATTCCAGTTTCAGGGAATCACAGGTAGGCACAGTGTTGTTCAGCTCATGTCCTACTTGAAGGTTTACCCCAGGCACCCCCAAACTGCGGCCCTCCAGATGTTTTGGCTTACAACTCCCATGATCCCTAGCTAACAGGACCAGTGGTCAGGGATGATGGGAATTGCAGTCCAAAACATCTGGAGGGCCGAAGTTTGGGGATGCCTGGTTTACCCACATGCATCTGTGAGAACAAGATACTGGACCAGATGGGCTATTGACCTGACCCAGGAGGTTTTTCTTACATTCTTAAGTTCTTATGTAGTCCAACAAGATATGAGGACCAAGGTTGATGAACACAGCCGTAGATAAAGCCCCTTTGCAAGTGGATTTGGATACCCATGGACAAAAAAATGCAGCAACAGGAGGAAACTGATATCCTCCCCTTTGCCTTTCATTCCTCCAGACCACACCAGCATCCCATCCTTTTATTCACACTCCTCCATACTACACTTGCTAGGCTTCTCCCCATTTCCAGACTCTGGCTTTTCACCTTCTGTGGATTCTCCAACCCATAATTCTGTACGCCCATAGGTGAAGAATCTCAGGCTTTGAGACCTGAATCTAGGAATTCTCCTCAGCCATCCCCTCTCTCCTCAAGCCACATACATCACTGACCCTGATTCACACTTCCAAGTGTGTATGTGTGCGTTGTGGGGGGGTGCCTGACTAGAATGTACAGTATACTTAAATTCTTGCTTGCCTTTATGGAGGTTAGAGAGGGGTGTCTGTGTTTGTAGAAAGTAGCCTATTGTACAAAGGGAAATTTTCCAGTCATTATTCCACCCTGCCTACCACTGGCATGTGAACTTCAGAAGGTTGGTCAGAAGGGAATGTAGCCCTTGATCTGAAAAAAAAAAAAGTTCTCCAACCCTGCTGTAAGCCGTTCTGTTTGCCCCTTATCTCCACCCTAGGGGATCAAAAGAGCTTATCCAACAGCAGCCAGCAGCTCCTTAGAATCCCAGCCAATGTTGCTTTGGTGGGATTCGGCTGCCAACAACCCTCACCACCACATGACCCCTTAATTCTATGACAAGACACAAGTTCAATCATTCCAATATTTTATTGTATCGAGCCTCTCAAATTACAGCTAAAAGACCATGGGATGTATCGTTCCCAGATGTCCCTGTGGCCAAAGAGGGATATGTCATTTAAGAAAGAGCTTCAGGCGGGCGAATTAGCAAGTTGGAGGCCATGGAAGTGAATCAACTAGTCTTCAAATCACCATGGAACGTTGTGTTGCTGAAGTTCATTCCCCGCTGTTATTCTGGCAGATGGCAGACTTGAGCTTCCATGCCAGATTCTCCTTTTGTTGAAGTTGGCATGCAACTTGAAGAGGATTTCAGCATTTGGATCTGCAGCCATTGGAGAAGTATCTGGAGCGGCAGGAACAGGCGGTCTGACAAGACTAGGGATAGCGGGGAGCAGCCATATTCAAAGTGGGGATGGCTGGTTACAGGAACAGGGGAGAGGGAAGATTGGCCATGGAAGCAAAGGGCTGACTGCACAGCAGCAAGGGGAGTGTAAACACCTGGAATGGAAATGGAAGGGGGCATCTGGGACAGCAATGTGGGGGGAGAATGTCTGCATTCAGTATGGCAGAATGGGGAGTGGTCACCCTAAGCATAGCAACGGGGGGGGGAGTTGTTGCAGCCAGGGTGTGGGAACAAGGAGGAATTGTTACACTTTAGATGGCAATGGGGAAGTGGCTGCACCTGGAAGGACTACAGGGTAGAGAGAGGCTCCACATGGTGTCAAAACAGGGAGGAAGTGGCTGCACTTGGGATTGAAACAGAGGGGAGTGGACACACCTCGGACAGCAATGGGGGAGTGGAGGAACCTGAGATGGAAACAGGGAAGTGGATGCAGCAAGGGTGGAGGCCGGGGGTGGGTGGGTGGCTACCCGTAGAGTAGTAATGGGGGAAGGGGATGGCTACCCACGAGAAGGCACCTCACAGTGTAGCACTGGGCTGGGCTCAGCATTTCCTATAGCACAACTGAGCACAGCAGGGCGAGCAGCAAGCTGGGCGGCAGCAGCAGGGAGAGCAGCAAGGTGAGCAGCACATTGGGGCGCAGCAACAGGGAGCACAGCAAGGCTGGCAACCCGAGGAGGGTGTGCAGACAATCATGGTATCACTGCCGGAGCCACCACCGCAATCGCAGCAGGAAGAACCACCGTTTCCCATTTCTGTAAAGCAAAGGGGGGATGGGTTATTGATAGAAAATGGTGTGTGTGTGTGTGTGTGTGTGTGTGTGTGTGTGTGTGTGTGTTATAAAAAACTTAGCAAATTCTGAGCTTTTGAGAATAGCACTCTTTAAAATCCAGCCCATGGTTAGTAGGGTAGCCAGTTTTTTTTTAGATGAACGATGTGGTTTTCAAAAATTGGATACATAGATCAGGCAACTCGGAGCTTTGGGGACAACTGCTCTTTGAAATTCAGCCGTGTTTATAACAGTAACTTTTGAGACAGCACTTTTTGCAGAACCCTGGCTGAAGTCGGAAGCACATTAACCATGAACCACTGAAGATATGTTGGAAGCACCAAGGTTCAATTGGTCTCCTAAGCAAACTTGTAAGAGTGGGTGGGTGTCATAGTACTTCATTACAAAAGCAGGCTCCAATTTCCTACAATAAAGAATCCCAGACTTCTGGGGCTTCAACAGAAGAGGTCATTTAATGTTACTGAAGTCCATAAGGTGGAACCTTCTGGGAGGCCATTTTTTTGGGGGGCGGGGGGTAGCGGAACAGTCATGTTAGAGGTGCTTCTCTGAGACAATAAAATAAATATACTTTTAAGGGTTTTAAAATTTAAATGACTTGGGGGGGGGGGTTGAAATCTATGGCTCTGTTTTAATATAGGTGGCTCAAGAGAGCCACAGCTGCCTGCACTAAATGAACTTTCTAAATAGCCTTCAAGGGCAGCCCTACATAAGGCACACAGCAGTAGTCTAATCTGGACGTCAACAAGCATGAATGACACTGTCCTGGCTTCTGTCATTCAGTGTTGGGCATAGCCAACAAATAAGCCAGTGCTGATAAAAGTATCCTGGACTTTAGCCACCAACTTCTTGTAAACCACTTTGAGGTTTGTTGTTGTTGTTTTTACAATCAAGCATTATATAAATTTTATGAACTATATGAAAAGGCAAGCAAGCAAGCAAACAAACAAACAAAGATTCCTGGAGCAAGGATGTTTCCAATAACAAGGAATCCTGGAGCAAGGATGCTTCCAATAGTACCCTGTTAGCAATTAATTTGGTTCCTATAGAAGCATGTGATCCTATTGAGGCATTGCTCAATTTTACTTAGACCTCTACCATAATCAGTTTTCTTATCAGGATTGAGTTTAAGTTTATTTACCCTCATCCAGTATGTAGTAATTTTTAAAAGCATCATATTTTGCAAACAACACATTCACTACTGTTTATAGTCTACTTTGGGCATTAGAAGCCACAATAGAAGCCCGCGGCCCTCCAGATGTTGAAGAACCACAGCTCCCACCATCCCTGAACATTTTCCACACTGGATGGGAGCTGGAATTCTACAAAATGCAGACAGCCACAGGTTACCGTCCCCTGATCTAAAAGTAAACCATTTCCCATTTCCTTAATGACCTGTCAAATTCAACTTACCTTTCGGAGAGGTTGAAGCTGGTCTAACGACAATGAACCCAAGTGAGATAATGGAGATCTTTGGGGATGGGGGCACCTTTTATATATTTTCCCCAAACCTTCCTGTAGGAAGTGAGGCACCGCCGTGGAACGGCAGAGCCTTCACTCATCATCAAAACACATTTCCTTTCCTTATGCCATCATCCAATTCATGCTCCTCGAAGGAATGCCCATTTCTCATTAAAAGAGCACTTCCCCGTGGTGTGTGATTAAAGGGATCTTGAGTTAGCAACGTGGCAATTCCAAGACCAGGAGGCACATGAATGATTTTAAAATATGAAACCTAAGGAGGAACATTAGTGCTACAATGCTCTCCTCGTGGGGACCATATGACTAAATATCCATTATCCCCCAAATTCTTTTGACTCTGCGTCCTTTTGATGCATCATCAGATTATCACAGGTATGGGGAACCTCGGCCCTCCAGATGTTGCTGAACTACAACTGCCATCAACCCCAACAAGCATGGCCAGTGGCCAACATCTGGGGGTGGTAAAGGTTCTTGCTTCCATAATGAATGCAACCAGCAAGGTCTAAAGCAGGTGGAAAAACATGGTGCCCTTCATATGTTATTGGACTCCAAATGGATAATCACGGCAGGACATTGCTTTGGGGTTGTAGCTGCAGTCAAAATTAAGGACTGCAGCCAACTAACACCCACTTACAGTAAGCCCATTTAAAATAATGGACCTGAGTTTGTCATTCTCATCTATTCCATTAGGTCTACTCTGAGTAGGCTTTACATTGGATGCATCCCTAAATTTTAGGAATGCTTTGTAATAATCTGGATTATGTTCCTCTTTTAAAGTTTTCATTAGCTTTTTGTTTGTTGGTTGTATCCAGTATTAGCCCTACTCAGAGTAGACCCAATGAATATTTTTTTGGGGGGGGTCATTCCCCCCCACAAGTTTTACAAATTTACCTAAATTTCAGTGAATGTTTTTCTTAAAAATTTTGACTTCCCACCCTTACCTCTATGATGTTCTTATTTCCACCTTATACCTTCTGCTTTATATAACATACTTTTATCTAATACAATTAGCATCTATTTCACTTATTATTGTTTTCATTCCACTGCTCATAATTCCAACCTGCCTATGTTTTCTTTTGACTGTAACAATTCTTCAAATAGTCCAAAAGTGTCTCCACTCCTCCATGAACAGTTCATGGTTGGATATAACCCTATCTGACTATGTGAATATTGTTATTGATTATATTACTATTCAAGTCTTAAAACAAACAAAACTCAAGTTTCTTCCCCTTACAGCCGTGGTGGGGAACCTCTGGCCCAGGGGTGAGATGTGACCTCACTAAACCTTGGATAATAATCAATAGCCAAGAGTCACATGTTCCCAATAAGCAGACCCTTCAACATCCATAGACTCCACAGTGTGCCCTTTAAAAAAGAAAATACTCCTCTCTGTGCCTCCCGGTAAGCACCGAGAATCACTGTGTTATTATCTAAACAAAGCTTTAATCATACATAGTACAAACACACTTCTAAAGAAGAATGGGAAATGGGGGTTGAGTCAAGCGCCATGAACCATTAGACGTCACGGCAGGTGACCATGTGTGTTGATGTTTAATGAAGACCTTGCCGTTTCATAGTGGTGTCTCACTTCCAAAGGGAAAGACTCACAGAGCTGTATAAAAGCTGCCCGCCCCCTTTGTAAAACTCCTCATTCACTCAATAGGACCCATCCCTCCTTGCCATTTCCCATTGCTTAACAAGGTAAGTCCAGCTCGAGGAATCTTCGTGAGCTGCCTAAAAAGGTCTGTTTTGCTCAGCAGATCTTTGTTCACAGTAAAGGGATGAAAATAGAATGTGATAGAATTAGCCATCGTCTTCATATAAAGCAGGGGCGAGGAAGCTGTGGCCCTCCTGATGTTGCTGAGCCCCAATTTCCCCAAACTCTGGTGCCTGTGGATGATGGGTTGGAAGTCCAACAACATATGGGGGGCTGCAGTTTCCCCTTACATGACCTAAGGCCTGGGAGGCAGCGGTGGAGCAAGCAGATTGGGCGCCTGGGGCAGGGCCAACCGGGGCAGGATGCTCCACGGGTCCTCCTCAGAGTCTGCCTGCCTCCTCCCGCCCTACAGCTGAGGGGGAGGCGGCGGGCGGACCATTTGGGGCAGCATGGAGCCTGTGCTACTGCGGCTCTCCCAGGAAAGACATGTGGCTTGGCTGTACTGCAGGCCCCGTGGTGAGTGCCGCCCGGCATTTTGTCACACACTCCCAGTGGTGACACCCAGGGCGACCCGCCCCTACCGCACCCCTTTCTCCGCCCCTGCTGGGAGGTGGGGTTGGAATATGAAAAGCCATAGCTCGGTGGTAGAGCACATGCTTTGCGAGGAGAATCTCCCTTGGGTCTCTTGAGGCAAATTCACAAAAAAATTATCTTCTTTCCATCCTCATCTCAAAGATGTTGTGCGGTTCCAATTGTTGCTGCTCTCCCTGCTGCTGCTGCAACTGCGGCTGCTGCGGCTGCCACCCTTGCTGTGGTCTCAGTAGTTCTGGCTCTTGTGGCTGCAGTTCTGGTTGCTGCTATCCTAGGCAGGGCAGCTGTTGCTGAAGAACCTCAAGGGAAGCTTTGGAGGCAACTAGGGGACCTGAAACCACCACTGAAACCACCAGCACCCAGACCTGCCCTGCTGCTTGTCTCCTTTTGTTCAGTGTCTCAAGTTGATTCCCTCAAGCTTTGCACCTGCCTCTTCTACTAATTGGTAGATCACCTTTCATATTCTCTCATTTTGCTCTTTGCTTTGTAATTCATGGAGGAGGCATGGCTGTTTTTTCGAAACGGAATTCTCCTAGTTCTGTTCCATCTCTTTGAGTAACTCCACCGTTGACCCAATGCAAACTATGCGTATGGGAGATAAGAAAATCCCAAAACCACAATACAAAGTCTTGGCGTGTTTTCCCTCTTGCTTTGTTTGGAAATGTTGCAGCCCAACAGATCGAGCACCTGCTTTGAATGCAGAACAAAACAGCCCCACCAATCCAGTTGAAGGAGTATGGGTTTTTATTCATTTATTTAAAAAGTATTTATATACTGCTGTTCATGGGAAAAAAACCAGAGTGGTTTACAACTGTACACAAAAGCATGTAATCACGTATAAAAAATTAAAATACAAAGTCAGCTGGCTATTATGGAAAAGTTTTCAGCGGGTGTTTAAAAGCTTAAACAGAAGTTGATAAAGTCTTGGTTTCTTGTTGCGTGCCGAGGCACCAAGAGGACCCCCCAATAACTCACACAGACACCATAATTTTTGTTAAGGTTTTTGGCATTAAAATTTGGCCACAACTTTTTTATTAAAATACAATCAATTAAATGTGAGTGGTTGCTTAGTCATTGGTTCCCAGCCATCTGTCTCCCGCCTGGGACAGATCTGACTCCCTCTAGCCTAGTAGGGGAGTCAGTAAGTAAGCACCCCCTGAGAGAGGACGGGGCAGGGGGCACAAGCCCTTCTTTGACCTCTCCCCAGATGCTCCCCAAGGCTCATGCGTGGTCCTGACCCCTAGTGGGGATAAACAGACAAACATGTGGAGCCCGGGATTCCTTTAACGGAATACTTCTATATGGCAGCAGCAATCACATGAGGGTCAGGCCCAGCCAAAATCCGTACCCCTCGCATAGCTGCCAAGTTTTCCCTTTTCTCGCGAGGAAGCCTATTCAGCATAATGGAAAATCCCTTTAAAAAAGGGATAACTTGGCAGCTATGACCCCTCGACCAATTATTTGAACCAATGACTAACTGCAACCTTAAAAGTTGTGACTAGTTGCAGTATGGTAAGCAAAAACCACCTGACACCAGCCAATCAGTCAAGTGGAAAAATTCCTACCAGGCCCCTGAATACAGGCGACCACCTAGACAGGCACTGCAAGGTCAAGCAAAGGGGCCTAAATAAAGCGGAGGGTGGGCGGGAGATTCGAAGCGAGCAGCAAAGAGGTAGCACAAACTGCTCCTTCAGCTTAAACCAAGCAAGGGCTGTCAATCAACAAATTGCAACAAGGAAAAATCCCCAGCAACAATTAAACCACCAATCAAAGCCAAATATCAGACCCACCCCCAAGGCCCTGGGTCGTCTTGTTAGCCCTGCCGCAACCCATGCTCTCTCCTATGGAGAGAACCTGCTTTATCAAAGGTGTTCCACCAAACAGAGGATAATTGATATTGAGAGGCAAAATGACCTAAATAAGGTCCCCCTTTTTCCAACTCGGGAAGAACGAAGATACTTGTCGCTTCCAGCTGAATATCTAACTCAACTAGAAATACCATCTCACAGAAGGGCGTTCATGCTGGCCACGTATCACATTCTGCCTTCAGCTGTTTTATACATGAAGTTTAGACGGGTCCCCTTAGAAGACAGACTCTGCCCGTGCAATTCTGGAGAAGTTGAGACCATTGATCATATATTCTTCCGTTGCTTTCTTTATAGAGACTTGTGAAATGAATCTATCTCAAAGATACTTGAAGAGCTCCCTGGACAATTCGAAGAATTCAAAACAAAATGGCTCCTTTCAGATTCCAACCCAAATGTCACCGCCATGGTGGCAAGATTTTGCACCAATGTAAAATCCGGTGCGCTTATACAGGAGGCACTCAAAAGATTCCATTTTAAATTTATATTGTAAAGTCCATAATTTTTATATATTATCTAAAGATCAAATGATGGTTGATCCTTTTTGGATGAATTATTTTATTTTATTTTATTTTTTTAATCCTGATGATATAATGCATTAATTTAACGTACTGGTCAGCGATAGTAATAAAGATTTTGATTTGATTTGAACAAATAAAAGCAAAGCAGCAGCAACTGCAACAACAGCATCCTATGTAGACTCCCATAATTATGTGCTGAACCTATTAAAAACACAATATTCATGTCAGATGCATTGCTAATTATAAGCATGAAGGGGGGAAATATTGTCCTCTGGTGATAGAGGATGGGCAAGGCATTATCCAAGCAATTCGGATAATAATTACATAGGGCTTTTGTTGCTCTTATTGGTTAAAGAACTCCAACCTTTCCACAGTTTAGAATGCCTCTTCTGCTTGGGTTACATTGCTGGCGGGGATGCCGAGCTCTTTCATCATCCTCAGACTTCATAATGAACAATGTGATTTGAATTAAATCTAGTATCGAGCAATAGAAATCCAATGTGATTTTGGCTTTGGGCATGATCCCTGGAATGTAACTCCCTCAATGCCTGTGAAAGAGGTGCGTGAACACAGCCATCAGGGTTTGTAGCCATTGGTGGCCTGATCCTCCCTGAACCTGTCTGATGTTCTTCTGAATAGGTTCACATAGGAAGCTGCCCTCTATAGAGTCAATCATCTGGCCCATCGTGTTCACTGTTGTGAGGTAAAGGTTCATTTTACATATCAAAAATCCCTGCATATTTCACAGAAACTATACCATTCAGTTGGAGGGACATGGGTGGCGCTGTGGTCTAAACCACTGAGCCTAGGGCTTGCCGATCGGAAGGTCGGTGGTTCGAATCCCCGCAATGGTCTGAATTATTCCCAACAGAAAGGACTCTGGGTTTTGGGGGGGGGGAGAAGTACTTTTAAACATTTTTTTCCCAATTCATTATGGGATCATTTCCCAATACTGTTTTACCCTTTTTCAAGTCGAATTCCAGAATTGTTTTAAAGAAATTATTATTCAGGACAGAACAAAGAAACAGTTTTTTTTTTCCCACACCGCTCATAGATAAACTATTGAACTTGTTCTCACAAAAGGCAGTGATGGCCACTAGTTTGGATGTCTGTAAAAGAGGATTGTACAAATTTAGGAAGGATAAGGCTAATGATGACTAGCTACTAGTCTCTATGGTTGTGCTCTGCCTCAATGGTCAGAAGCAGTAATTCTTCTGAACAGCAGGAGGATCCTCTTGGGCTTGGATCCTGTATGTGGGTTCCCACAGGGATCTGAATGGCCACTGTGAGAAGAGGACAAGGGATTAGACGGGCCATTGGCCTGATCCAGCAGGCTCTTGTTATGTTCTTATTTTCTTAAATCCTCCTTAATAAGCCTGAACTCGGGAGGGCCAAATCCAGAATATAACAAACCAGGGATTACATGTGAAAAGAGCTTCTCACACCCAATCTCTGCAAAATAACCACATTCTTGCTAATTACATGCCACAAAAGGACAACGTCGAATTCTAGCAATAAAGGTCCCCTCTATGGCTACTTGGGTAATAATTATGGTCTTTAGCTATAGGATCACCATGATGAAGGCACTTAATGACTTAAGGAAACCCTACAATGATACTTATTTTAAAATTAAACTTCTGCATGCGTTCTAGCCTGGGATTGACCCTGTGACAGTGGGAAGGGATCCACGGAACAATACATCGCCATAAAACAATTTGTAATGAGGAATGTGAATTGAATCAAACCGAAAGAGGGCATGTCCGCAGGTCATTATTGGAGAATTTGCTGTTCCTCCATGACATGCCTCACTTCCAAAGGGGGAGGACGCAAGGAGCTGTATAAAAGGTCTCAGGACACCAGCTCCTCATTCATCTGATCCATTGGCTTCCCTTCCACTTGACGTCTCTCTGCTTAAGAAGGTAAGAAGAATTTCACGAATTGTTCATTAAGGAGGGGGGGGGATTTCCTTCGATAGAGTCTATGGCAGGAATGGTCTGATCGATGTTGCTGAACGACAAATTCCAGCTCTGGCCATTGCCCATGCTTGCTGCAGCTGGCGGAGGGCTGAAGGTTCTCCACATCTGGTCTATGGACTCTTCTTTTAACCAAACTATCAATCTTACAGGAGGGACCATTAACTTAAAGGTAGAGGACATTGCTTTGCATGTTGAAAGTCCCAGGTTCGATCCCTGGTGTCTCCCATTAAAAGTGTCACATCAAGTGTGGGAACTTTTGGCCTTCCAGCAGTTGCTAAACTACAACGCCCATCAGTCCCAGCCAGCATAGTCAATGGCCAGAAATGATGGGAATTGTAGTTCAGCAGCATCTGAAAGGCCAAAACGTACCCACACCTGTTGTATTCCCTAAGTGGCTAAGCTTTGACGGTTCAGTTGTTGCTGGGCTATAGCTCTCATCCCTGACTATTAGCCCAACAGTCCCAACAGTCCCAACAGCATATGGCGAACCATAATAATAATAATAATAATAATAATAATAATAATAATAATAATAATTTATACCCTGCCCATCTGGCTGGCTTTCCTCAGCCACTCTGGGCGGCTCCCAACAGAATATTAAAAACATGATAAAACATCAAACATCAAAAACTTCCCTAAACAGGGCTGCCTTCAGGTTAGCCATCTATTAACATCCTTAAAACCACTTATAAAAATAGTCCTGGGTTGTTTTGCAGGTTGGGGATAAGGAATTGAGGTTGAGATATTGTGTTTTTTTTTCTACATCTACTTACGGATTTCATGGCCAAGAAAAAAAAAATTAAATAGGAGTTTCTTAAGCCATAGTTCGTTGTCTTAGGTGCACGAGCTGTGATTAGTTCTAAATGGAAGAAACACAATGGCTGGTAGGCAACTAAATTCTACTAAGAGTAGATCTACCGAGATAAATTGATCCAAGTTAGTTGACCCCTTGAAAATAAATGTCATGACTAACTTAGGCCCATCATAAGGGTCTGGTGGATTCTGTTTCAGTGTATCTGACGAACTGTGCATGCACACGAAAGCTCATACCAAAATAAAAACTTAGTTGGTCTTTAAGGTGCTACTGAAGGAATTTTTTTATTAGGCCCATCAATTTCAGTGGAGCATAATTTTATAGCTTCATTTTTTACACCTCAGAGCATACATTGTATCTCTGTGTTGGGCAAACTTGTATGAAAGATCGTGGGAAATGCACATCAAAACACTAATATCATGGAAAATGCATTATATGGGGTGTTTAGTGTAGGGTTGGGTTGTTGTTGTTTTTTGTTTTGTTTTTTCTGAAAACAACCAAAAAGTTATATTAGGAGAAAAATAAACTAAAACATTTTGTTAAGTAGGTTATATTTAAAAGGGGGGGAGTAAGCTGATGTAGAAATGCAGTAAACCACATGTTAAACTGGGGTAAACAAGAAAGCAACAATTCAAAATAAGCATATTTGTCCATCCCTATTTGTATATAAGGAACTGATCCACGTCACCTATCCTAAAAACAAAAAAACCACACCACTATTAATTTTTTTTTTCAGTGCTTGCCTTCTCTCCAAACAAGATGGGCTGTGATTGCTGTGGCTCTTCGTCTAATTCAGGAACCATCATTTGCTGTGTCCCATCCAGTGGCAGCCGCTCCTGCTGCACCCCCTGCTGCTCCCCCTGCTGCAGTACTCCCTGCTGCTGCTGCTGCGCTCCTTGCTGCTGCTCCAAGCCTGCCTGCTGCTGCGCCCCCTGCTGCTCCAAGTCTTGCTGCACCCCCTGCTGTGCTCAAATCAAGAAATGCTGCTAAGGAAATCCCGGAATTACGAGCAAGTCTACATTAGAACATTATAGAAACCGGAATGACATCTCCACCGCCAGCTGCAATGCCCTTATGGCCCCAGGTTTTCTCTGTCCATCCAAATATCCCCATCGGGGATTAACTACCTAAACTACACACTTAATCCAGATTAAGAGCAATTCAGCTCAACTGGAGTTGCTTCCAAGTAAATATGATAATCTTGCCATGCAGAGCTTTTGAACCTCCCTCTTTCACTCCCTTGTTGGGTCATTCCCTTCTTTTCTTTTACCTCTTAACAAATGAAATATAAAGTAAATGTTGGGTAGATGGTGCCCATGTTTGTCTTGGGGTGCAGGGTCCTTTTGGAGGCCTCCAATAAAATTCTAAAAGCATTCAAATTGCTCTTCTCCTCGGTTGTTTTTCATTCAACTTCTCTTGCAGTTATGAGATGCTCTGCCCCCTGATGCTCCCCTTTGCCGTGGCCAGTATTTGGCTTACTGCATCCCCTGCTGTTGTGCTCCCTCTTGTGGCTGTGCTAATTCTTGCCACTTCCCCAGCTGCTCTCAGACCAAATGCTGCAAGAACCCCTGCTCCAAGAAATGCTGCTAAAGAAACTCTGGATGTTCAAGCAAACCTAGAAACTTTTACAAGACAGAAGAACATCTCCAGCAGCGGCGCTGATCTCATGGCCACAATGTTTTCTTTGCACAATCTCTTTCCACTGTGAATAAGCAGCAGCCCTCAGCATACTTACCAGAGTGCAATCTCCGTTGAGCTCAGTGGGAGTTACCTCTGAGTTGATGTGCCTAATCTTGCAGTGCAAAGTTTTCAACTCCCCTGTGTCACACTATTGAAAGATTCTCCTCCTCTTTCAGTCAACAAAAATATGTGAAGGTTGCATAAATGGTGTTTCCATATTTCCCTTGGTGTCTAGAGCCCATTCTTATGCTGTTCTCCAACAAAGTTCTAAACTCATAGAAGGTAGACCTCTTGGGGGTTTGGCAGCTTTTCTTCTCTCTCTTTTTTGCAGTTATGAACATTTCATACACCTTAATTTCCATAGAATGACAGACCAGAGGTACTTGTTCCTCAGTGTGTTGATGTAAGACATTGGTACCACCAGACCTGCCTCTTCTGTAGCTTCTCCTGTAGCCTCTTAAGTTTTCTCTTCTGCCTTCCTCATTGCCATTCCACCATCACATACAGACCTCTCTTCCTTTCCCACCTTCTTCCAGCCTTTCTTAATGCTGCTGCTGCTGCTTAACCATTTGCATCCTATTCTGTAGTTTTGTCAAACTTTATCCAATCCACTTGCTGGCAGGCGATGAAACTGAATTGCTGTGGAATGAAGGGGTGGCAAGGGAAACTCAGGGTAGAATTACAGCTGTGCAGCCTGAACTGGATTAATGTCCTTGAAAAAGAGTTGGAACACATTGCTGCCTGCCCTTCCCATGCTCATCTTGCAAAATAAAAGCCCTAAAGCTTTTTTCTTCCTCCTCTAATTGAACAGTAAGACTGTCTCCTCTAATAGCTTCTGAGGAGCAAAGGGAATACACCACCTCTTTGCTCCCCTGGAGATCACCCTTGATTTCTTTGGCTTTATATTTTGGTTTTTCAATCTTCAAATTGACATAAGGGCAGTAATAGCTTTTGGGATTCAGTCTCCATGGGGATCATTCTTTGGAGTGGGCTGCATTCTTTATCTTCATTCATGTACCAAGGCAAATTGCACTATGACATTTAACACCCCTTCCTACATGAGATATCTAAAGCACTGGAGTCCAGTGCAGTCCTCTGTAGATGCTTCTGGATTCAAACTCTCATCTGTGCCAGTCTACATGGCCAAAGGTTAGGAAGTGTAGCAGCTCTTGCTACTCCAAACATAGCTGCCAAGTACCCTGTATTTCCTGGGAAACCCCCGTTTTTACTTACCGTTTCCCGGAGGTCTCCCATTCCAACTCCTCTCCTGTTAATTTCCCTTATTTTTGTTCCTGTCAGCGGCCATTTTTCTGGTGCCGCTTTGCCCATCTATGGGCACCAGAAAATGGCCGGTGCAGAAGTCGCGTCTACGCATGTCCGGAAGTTCGTAGTTGCAACTTCCGGTGTCGCTTTGCCCATCTATGGGTACCGAAAATGGCCGGCGTCAACACCGGAAGTTGCGTCTACGCACTTCCGGACATGCGTAGGCGCGACTTCTGGCGTCGGCCATTTTCTGGTGCCCATAGATAGGCAAAGCGACACCGGAAGTTGCGTCTACACAACTTCCAGTGTCGCGCGGCTGCCGATCCCGGATTTCTCCGCTGGGTACTTGACAGCTATGACTCCAAATATTAAGCAGGAATGGGCAGACTTTGAGTCAGGTCACACACACAGGAGCCTGAGCCTGGGAATTTTGAGTACCAAAGTTGAACTGAATTCACAGTTCATCCAGGGAAAAACTTGCTTGTTGTTACTTCTACTCCCCCCTACTCCCCCCCCTTTCTGCAGTATAATTTATAGGGACTCAGGGCACATGGTTAAGCAGCTGGGAGTTATAAATCCTTGGTGATCAGATTACCCAGAAATCTATCCGGATCCCGAGCTAGCCTCTGCTCACCTCTGTAAAACTCAACCCAAAGCAAACTTAAGAATTCCTTCTTACATGAAGTATCTGAGAAACATTGAAATGTTTTGTTAAGATAGTTGAAGTATACGGTATTGTGTGTGGGGGGTGTGTGTATTGTTGTCATGCCCTACCCTCTTCTAAAGGGGAGGGCCTTCACACAGTGGTTTAGCAAGCATGTGAGTGAGATGAATAAACATCTCAGCCATAAAAGATAATGGGAGAGGATTTCCCCCAGCAAAGTATTTGTCAAAATTACAAATACCTAAATACAGACGGGCATTTACCCTTGTTAGATTTAATGTACTGCCATCTGCTTTAATGCAGGGAAGATTCGCAGGTAAACCATATGCGGAATGAGTCTGCCCCTGCGGTATGTCAGAGGTAGAAACTGCCTCCCACGTTTTATTACGCTGTCGTTTCTACAGTGACATACGCCGGGTTTTCATTTCCCCTGTTACGCAAAATTGCTCAAATGAATCCGAATCCCAATGCCTAAAATTCATTGTAGAAGATAAGGACCCTGAGATTACGATAAAATTGGCCAAATTTTGTGTGACTGCCATAAAACTCAGGGAACAAGTGGTGTTACCACAATGATTAAGGCCCCCAATGGCAATTTTAGACTATATTTTAGCGACCCAGTTTTAATTTACATATTTTAACTGCTGTAATATATACATGTGTACTGTCCCTGCCATGCAAATTTTAATGCTACATCATTGAGTATTATGATTCTGTATGTGAGCTGGTCTGTGACCATAAATAAAATTGAATTGAGAATTGAGCAAGCATCTCTGTGAAGTACCTGCCCCTCTTTTTAAAAGGAGTGGGAGGTGATTGGGGTAAGCTGTGGGGAGAAAGGTGAGGGGTGGGTGATGTGTAAAAGGTGGTGGGGTTGGTCAGGTGTGGGGGAATGGCAAATAGTTAAGAAGGATGTCAAGCAGAGTGAGCATGGGTACCAGCCTCTGATGCGTGTATAGTCTTGTGATGTTTGTCTGTCTGTCTTCTGATTGTGCATAAAACAAAGCAAGACACTTTCTCCCTGGATTTCAAGATTTTTGAAGTTCTCATTTGTTTTACCCTCTCTTTTTTTGGTGACATCTAAGTTGTATCCAGCTATGTCCTACTCAGAGTATAACCCATTGAAATGAATGACCATGGTTAACTGAATTCCATTGGTTTCTATGGATCTACTGTGAGTAGGGATAACATTAGATACATATCAACCATATTTCCCCCTCCCACAAAAAGGACCGTTCATATCTCATCTTCCTTTCGTCATGAAACCAAATGACACCATATTTGTGTCATACAGGTAATCAACCACCTAGGAATTCATAGCGTCATAGAGTTGGAAGAGACCACAAGGGCCATCCAGTCCAACCCCCTGCCAAGCAGGAAACACCATCAAAGCATTCCTGACAGAAGGCTGTCAAGCCTCTGCTTAAAGACCTCCAAAGAAGGAGACTCCACCACACTCCTTGGCAGCAAATTCCACTATCGAACAGCTCTTAATGTCAGGAAGTTCTTCCTAATGTTTAGGTGGAATCTTCTTTCTTGTAGCTTGACTCTATTGCTCTGTGTCTGCTTCTCTGGAACAGCAGAAAACAACCTTTCACCCTCTTCTCTATGACATCCTTTTATATATTTGAACATGGCTATCATATCACCCCTTAACCTTCTCTTCTGCAGGCTAAACATACCCAGCTCCCAAAGCTGTTCCTCATAAGGCATCGTTTCCAGGCCTTTGACCATTTTGGTTGCCCTCCTCTGGACACGTTCCAGCTTGTCAATATCCTTCTTGAACTGTGGTGCCCAGAACTGGACACAGTATTCCAGGTGAGGTCTGACAAGCACAGAATACAGTGGTACTATTACTTCCCTTGATCTAGATGCTATACTCCTATTGATGCAGCCCAGAATTGCATTGGCTTTTTTAGCTGCTGCATCACACTGTTGACTCATGTCAAGTTTGTGGTCTACCAAGACTCCTAGATCCTTTTCACATGTACTGTGTCACCCATCCTGTATTTGTGCCTTTCATTTTTTTTGCCCAAGTGTAGTACTTTACATTTCTCCCACTAATTGACCCACTAAGCTTCAGCAAGATGTCTACAGGCCATGATTAATTACATTGCAATAGGAATGTCCTCCTTTTAAATAATAATAATAATAATAATAATAATAATAATAATAATAATAATACCTTTCAAGTTTATACATTTCACTAATTTTACAATCATTTTGACATTTCAAAAATTGACTTCTATCCCCCTCTTTCTACGGTTCCTTAAATTGATTTTTAATATCTTCTACATATATGAATTAACTTAAATTGCTCATTTGTTCATCACCTTTAAATATATACCAGTACTTTTTCCATTCTTATATGAAAAATTTGTTCTCTTGATTTCTTATTCTTCTGGTAAGTTTCGCCATTTCTGCATATTCCATAAGTTTTCATATCCATTCTTCCTTTGCTGGGACACCTGCTTCTTTCCAGAAAGAAAGAAGGAAATGAATGTCCTCCCTCTGTCTGAGACCGTGAGAAGGTGCTATGCTACTTGAGTAGACAATGCTCAGGTAAGGTCGGTCAATGCTTTGACTCAGCCAAAGGCATCTTCTTGTGTTTTATAGACATTCCTTAAGAAAGTAGGTTGAACTAGGTGGTTCAGATGGTCCTCCCACTTCTATGACTCACACAAATGGTGTGGATTAAGTTGTGCTCTCTTTACTGTGGAATGGTTGGGGAATGTACCAGGAAAATACAAGGCAGGTTGGTCTCAGGTATCTTAATTCATCTTGAACCTAGTCCACAAATCCCCTGAGGTCTCAGCAACCTAGCAATCTTCTTTTAACGACAGGCCTGTAAACTGCCTTTGGGGATAGGGTCAGATTGACATTGTTATTATTATCCCTGCATAGTTTTTAATCATCTACAGGGCAAAACTAATTCTTTCTCCCCTGAAAGCTGAGTCAGAGAGCCATAACACCAGAAGATGATTCTTTGACAAGATTTTGGGGGTCATGTCTGGGGTGCCATTGATATGATCAATAAACATGTGGTTGATGTATATTTATTAGGTCTGTGGCCAATTTGGATGAACCAGGGATTCAGCCAGAGCAAGTAGAGGTGGTCCTGATTCACCCAGATTGGATCAGGCCTACTTACAATGATCGAGGGCTGTCAAAAGGGACAGCAGTTGAGTCATGAGGCCAAGGGAGGGAGGAGAAGGAAATGCTGGCAGGCAGCCTGAGTGCTTATCCTCTCCCCCTATCTCAACTGCCTATTTAATTGGAGTTTAAAACCATAATTCAACTCTGTAAAATCCCCACAGTTTTTTCAGGTCCTGGATCCAGGCTGGATCTGCTACAGAACACATGGGGTTGGGGCCACTCCTAAGTGCTGGTTTGGACCAATATAGAGGAGCGCTATTTTTTCTTATTTAATTTATGATTCACCATTCTTCTAAGGACCTCAAGGTACACAAAAAGGACCGTTCATATCTCATCTTCCTTTCATCATGAAACCAAAAGACACCATATTTGTGTCATACAGGTAATCAACCACCCAGGAATTGACCCACTAAGCTTCAGGAGATGGCAGCCTAATATGTCTACAGGCCATGATTAATTACAGTACATTGTGATAGGAATGTCCTTCTTTGTAATAATAATAATAATAATAATAATAATAATAATAATAATAATATAATATTTATACCTTTCAAGTTTATACATTTCACAAATTTTACAATCATTTTGACATTTCAAAAATTGACTTCATTCCCCCTCTTTCTACGGTTCCTTAAATTGATTTTTAATATCTTCTACATATCCGAATTAACTTGATTTGCTCATTTATTCATCGTCTTTAAATAGATACTCTTATGAAACTGCACTTTATTACAATAATCCCACCAATGGCTCCCACCTTTCTCCTAACAATCATCTGAGGTAGATTAGTCTGAGAGATTGGATGAGAGATTAGTGTGTGCTCAGCTAGTGTGAAAGAAGGTTTGACACTCTCCAGTTCTAGTATACCTGAAGGAGTGTCTCCTAGTTTGACACTCTCCGATCCTGTATACCTGAAGGAGCGTCTCCACCCCCACCATTCAGCCCGGACACTGAGATCCAGCACCAAGGGCCTTCTGGCGGTTCCCTCATTGCGAGAAGTGAGGTTACAGGGAACCAAACAGAGGGCCTTCTCGGTAGTGGCACCCGCCGTGTAGAACACCCTCCCAGCAGATGTCAAGGCAATAAGCAACAATTTTACATTTAGAAGACAACTGAAGGCGGCCTGTTTAGGGAAGTTTTTAATGTTTGATGCTGTACTGTTTTTAATATTCAGTTGGAAGCCGCCCAGAGTGGCTGGGGAAACCCAGCCAGATGGGTGGGGTATAAATAATAAGTTGTTGTTGTTGATTAACCATAATGATAACACCATCAAAAGACACAATGGTTTTAAGAGAAGCACAAAATGAAAATCCGGCAACCAAGGACCTTACTGGATGTCAGGGACAGGGCAGAGGTGGAATTGTGGAAACCCCTTCCCTAGCCTGACCCTTCCAGAGAAGAGGAAGACAGTTCAGAATTACAAGAGGGGTTTGAAGGAGGTCACAGCTCAGAGGCAGATGGGGGGAAAGTTGGGAAATAATGTTAGAGGAGGAGAAGGAAAAGGGAGCACAAGGAGGATGACAGCTGACAGACACAATGTATTTAGAAAGCATTCCAGACCCCCCCCCCCGAACCTAGTGAGCCTTGAAAGCAGAAGAGCAAATAGCTCAAAGGCAGAGGGCGCTTCTCAGCACCTGTAGAGATGACAAATGAGGAAGTGGGAGAGATAGCAGGGGGAGGGGGCAGATTCACTTGGGACAACACCATTATCCAAGAGTCTGGGTTCCAAAGCCTCTCTCTGTAAATACTGAATAAAAAGCAGATGGTAAGAAACATTTCATTGTCTTTGTACATTCCTGGGCAACCAGCCATGGGAGTTGCTGGCAGATGCCTGACACCATCTAAGACAACTTGAAAGACAAGGGAAATGAAAGTGGATCAGACTAGGAATTGCAGTTTGTTAAGGTGGCTGAGAGTGCAGAACTATAATTCTCAGAGTTCAGCATACAGCTGACAACAAAAAACAAAACCTCTGGATGACCCCACTTAGTGACTAAGTTACAGATGGCCTTAGCACAGAAAGAGACTACATTGCTAGTTCATGTTATTGGGCGAAGGAAGCAATGGACTAACAGTAGGTTTCTAAGCCCATCACTTCCTTCAACAAAATTAACAACATATCCAACTACAATGATACCTTGGTTTTCGAGCATCTCGGAAGTCAAACATTTCTTCTTTCAAACGCCGAAAATCCGGACGTGACTGCTTTGGTTTTTGAATGCTTTTTGGAAGCCAAATGGCTTCTGTACTGAGTTTTCCAGATGTAAATGCTTCCAGAAATGCAGGCTTCAGTTTTCGAACATTTCGGAAGTCGTATGATCTTCCAGAATGGATTATGTTCGAAAACCGAGGTTCTACTGTATGTTAAAATTGCACTGGTCCTCAAATTCATGAATGGCATAAGGAGAATCCTGCTGGATAATACCAAAGAAGCCTTGATCCAGAATTCTGTTCTCCTGGTGACCAAACAAGTGCCTCAACTCAAGATTTCGGTTAGAACTTTCAGATGCAGGAGTCAACACATAACCATTGAGTGGCTGAAAGATGCCAGCGATGATGACTGTTAAACAATGGGTTTTGTTTTGTTTTAGATATTCTGAATGTTTTCATACATTTTAGATTTTTTTTAAAAAAATGTTTTTTAATTCATTTGATTTTAATTGTACAGTTATACCATTTTGATATTTGCTACCCTGGGCAAATGCGTCAGAGAGATCTAGAAATTGAGGTTACCTAAACCCTAAAGCACCAAGCAATGGAAACTTTGAGGCACTTATTGGAATTCAACTAGGAAGGATTGAACCAGCTTCCATAACGCCCCAGGCAAGACCCATGATTTCCAGCCATTAAATTCCACACACACACCAATAAACTCTTTTCTGGGGCTGGTCTGTGTATTAGGTTGTCATTAAGCCAGCGATTACAATCATTTTTTATTAGACATGAATTAAGACGAGAAGCATAAACCGGAAGACGGTGTGGCAACAGCAATGTAACGTGTGCTACCCTCATGGTTCATGAAGAGTTTGCGATGCTTGGGTGGAGCCTCACACCTCCTAGGAGATAAGTGTTCTGGGCAACATATATAAAGCTCCCCTTGTTCCAGGGATCTCTATTCATACACTTGGATTCATCAGAATCACCATCTCCCACCTGTGAACAAGGTGAGTGGACTCTCTCAGAGGCACTTAGTTGGCTGCTGTGAGAACAGGATGCTGGACCAGATGGGGCCTTGGCCTAATCCAGCAGGGCTATTTTCTGATATTATTATCTTCTCCTTTACTGGAGAGATTTAAACAGAGGCTGAACTAAAATCATCAGGGATGCTGCCATCACATCCTGGTTGAGCAGATCCTGCACTGAGGAGGGATTTGGGACAGAATCGATGAGATTGAAGGTCCCCTTCTCACCCAAGAAAGCTATGAAATCTAAGTTGTATTTTATTGACTTCTGGGGTTGCCCTTTGGGGAATTGGATTGGCCATTTTGAAAAGGCCTCCCTGGAGTCAGTGGACTCAATGGCCTTATCCAGAAGGTTTTTCCTTTATCTCCTTAGAGCAGTTACAGGTAGGTAGCCGTGTTGGTCTGAGTCGAAGCAAAATAAAAAAATTCCTTCAGTAGCACCTTAAAGACCAACTAAGTTTATATTTTGGTATGAGCTTTCGTGTGCATGCTTGGTATGAGCTTTCGTGTGCATTCTTGGTATCTGAAGAAGTGTGCATGCACACGAAAGCTCATACCAAAATATAAACTTAGTTGGTCTTTAAGGTGCTACTGAAGGCTTTTTTTTATTTTCCTTAGAGCAGGCATCCCCAAACTTCGGCCCTCCAGATGTTTTGGCCTACAACTCCCATGATCCCTAGCTAACAGGACCAGTGGTTGGGGAAGATGGGAACTGTAGTCCAAAACATCTGGAAGGTCAAAGTTTGGGGATTGGGGATGCCTGCCTTAGAGGCAGCTAATTACCCTACATAGCAAGCAACCTCCTGGAGTAGAATGACCTTTCTCAGTGATAGTGTACCTGATTTACAAAGCTTCAATTCCCAGCATCTCCAGGTAAAGCTGGGAGATACTCCCAACTTGAAACCCTGGAGAGACACAACCAGTACTGAGCTAGCTACCTTTGAAGGTGACTCAGAAACTACAACTAATCCAGAATGCGAAAGCTAGACTGGGAGCAGCCACCAGGACCATATAACACCAGTCCTGAAGGATCTATATTGGCTCCCAGTACGTTTCTGAACACAATTCAAAGTGTTGTTGCTGATCTTTAAAGCCCTAAATGGCCTTGGCCCTGTATACCTGAAGGAGCATCTCTACCCCATCATCTAGCCCAGACATTGAAGTCCAGATCCAAGGGCCTTCTGGCAGTTCCCTCACTGCAATAAGTGAAGATACAAGGAACAAGGTAGAGAGCCTTCTTGGTAGTGGTAATGCCCTCTCATCAGATGCATAGCTGCCAAGTTTTCACTTTTCTCACGAGGAAGCCTATTCAGCATAAGGGAAAATCCCTGTAAAAAAGGGATAACTTGGCAGCTATGATCAGATGTCAAGAAGATAAGTAACAAGACAACTATACAGTAGGCATCTTACTTTATTCATAGGACAAGGGCCATAGCTCAGACGAATAGCATCTGCTATGCACACAGAAGGTCTTCGGTTTGATCCTCGACATCTCCAGGTGGGGCTGGAAAAGACCCTGCTTGAAAGACAGGAGAGCTGGCTCCATTTAAGTTCTGACATCCTGTCTCATCCAGGAGAGCCCTAGTTGTATTCTCAGTGCAGTTCTAATTTCATGTGGATGCTGTTGACGCTGGCTGACATGCCCCATTCTTCTTCCTCTTTCCCCCCCAGCTTTGCTTCCACTCCACAAAGATGGGCTGCTGTGGCCATTCTGACTCTTGCGGCTGCCATGGGCATGGAAGAACCAGAGTAGTCTACTGCTGCGTGCCATACAGCGGTGTCCAGTCCATGCAGTCCTCCTGCTGCTGTTCTTGTTGTTCACCCATGCAATCCATGCAGTCGTGCTGTGCTCCCAAGGGCCATGGCTGCTGTGCTCAAATTCAGCAGTGTTGTGTCCCAAGCAAGAAACATTGCTAAGGGGAGTGCACGTCGTCCCTCCGCCCCAACATCACCTGCAATTGCTAAAGGAGCATCCACCTGGCGGAATCAACATTGCTGCCAATATCACTTCCAACATACCACTGAGCAAAATGTCCAACTCTCTCTCACTAGCTGATTTATCTTACCACAGGTTGTCCTATTGCATTAACTGCTGGAATGCTTCTGAGGGGAGGTGGGGGGGTGAATTTGAGAGGATCTCATTTTGAGTCTATCACACTGTTTTCAACTGCTTTCTTGGTAGAGGGGACAAATCCCCAGATCCCAACTTCTGAATGTCCTCTTTACTTACTTCTATTGTATATGTAGAATGCAATTAAAAAATAGACTTTTCTGCAGCAATCCACTGTGTTGGTGTCCTTGATCCTGAAGCTGTTCTTTCCACAATTAGATTTTAAATCCAAAAGGGTTTCCACTTCTCAGATGAACAAATTAGGGAAAAACTTCACTTTCAGAAATTTAGCCCCTAGTTATGTAGTCTAATAATCACCATTTAGGCTAGGGGTCAGCAACATTTTCAGCCGTGGGCCGGTCCACCGTCCCTCAGACCATGTGGTGGCCAGACTATTTCTTTTTTTTTGGGGGGGGGGAATATGAACGAAATTCCTATGCCCCAAAAATAACCCAGAGATGCATTTTAAATAAAAGGACACATTCTACTCATGTAAAAACTCCAGGCAGGCCCCACAAATAACCCAGAGATGCATTTTAAATAAAAGGACACATTCTACTCATGTAAAAACACACTAATTCCTGGACAGTCCATGGGCCAGATTGAGAAGGCGAATGGGCCCCCGGGCCTTAGGTTGCCTACCCCTGATTTAGGCTATATTAAATCCAGTTTAGAACTCCAGGACTACTTATCTCTACTGTGCTTGAGTCACCTCCTTCCTTCCTTCCCACATTAGGGTTCAAAGCAGCTTCCAGAGATACAAACTTAAGCAGAAGATTGGGGGGGGGCAATGATTCGCACATGACATGCCCATGGTGCCGGGAGGAGCCAGGGGGCAGAGCCGAATGCAGTGGCAGTGTGGCTTCAATGGTTGGCAGCTTCTCCTCTCTGGCACTCAGCCTCCTCCTGCTACTGCTGCCACTGGCCCAGGGCTGTTTCGCCCTCCTGTGTCTCCACAGCAGCAGGAGTTGCCAGCCACAAAAGCTGTGCTGCTCTTGGTTCTGTGATCAGTCCCCTCCACACCTGATTGTTCTCCCTCCCAAATATTTTACTGGGAGTTGCTGAAGAGACCTGGGTAGGCACAAAAAGCAAAAGTCACAAAAGCAAAACAAAAAAGCCGCAAAAACAAAAAACGCAAAATAAATAGCAAAAACAGGCACATCACAGTGTAACACTCAAAACGGAAGTGTGGCACTCGAATCGGAAGCGCAACACTCAAATCGGAAGCGTAACACTCAAAACAGAGCACGTTGGGCTTCCATAAAAAGTTCGCAAACCGGAACACTTACTTCCGGGTTTGCAGTGTTTGGGTTCCAAGTTGTTTGAGTACCAAGGCATTTGAGAACCAAAGTACCACTGTACTTTGGAGAGGGGCACGTGTGTGGGGGGAGCAGCACTGAGGGAGGAGAAGCCGAGGAGGACTCCCAGTCGCTATTTTAGACATCTTATTTCCGTACATGTCCAGAATTTTCTGGACGTATGGCAAACCTAGACCTGGGCCCCTTCTCATTGGCGCCTATGGCAGCTTCCAACATCATTTTAAAACATCTGGTACTATTTTATATATTATTGGTTTTATTTCTTTCTTTTTTTCCTCTTTTGCTGGTCTACGACCGTAATAAAGATATTATTATTATTTTAAAACATCATTATAGAATACAAAGTCATAAAAGCAAGCTAGTTAAAAATGATAGTCAAAATATATAAAAACACATCTAGAACCACCAATTAAAATACAGTTTGCCCTGACACCATGCCAGCGATCAACATCATCTGCTCTTCAAAGGCCTGTCTGGATAGGAAGGTCTTAGGCTGCTGGTAGAAGGATAGCAAAGAGGAAGCCCAAGCTCTCCTGGAATGGAATTCCATAATACGGAAGAAGCCACCGAAAAAGCTCTCTCTCATGTCACCAACAACCTTGCTTCTGGTGTTGATGGGACTGAGAGAAGTCCTTAGCACTTCTTGAGGTTCATACAGGGAGATACAATCTTTCAGCTAACATTGGCTCAAGCCATATAGGACTTTACAGGTCATAACTAGCATTTTGAATGGTGCCCCCAAACAAACCAGTAGCCACTGCAGTTGTTTTATTTGGTGTGTGTGTGTGTGTGTGTGTGTGTGTGTGTGTGACATGCTCCTAGTTAGTGGGAGATGGCCCCAGTCAACAGTCTGGCTGCAGCATTCTGAACCAGCTGAAGAGAGCTATTGATGGCTACTAACCATGATGGCTATGTTCTGCTTCCACAGTGTGGGTTCTCTATCATATAGAGCACGATATGCGGTGGGGGCTAGCAAACCACTCCTGAGTCAAAGGTGGGGGCATGAGTGGCCACCGTCCATTGGACCTGGGCTGTTGTTGGGCAAAATAGCATGTTGCAAGTGGTAAGTCCAACCCATGGGGTAAAGGTAAAGGTAAAGGGACCCCTGACCATTAGGTCCAGTCGTGACCGACTCTGGGGTTCTGCGCTCATCTCGCATTATTGGCCGAGGGAGCCGGCGTATAGCTTCCAGGCCATGTGGCCAGCATGAAAAAGCTGCTTCTGGCAAACCAGAGCAGCACATGGAAACGCCATTTACCTTCCCGCTGTAGCGGTTCCTATTTATCTACTTGCATTTTGACGTGCTTTCGAACTGCTAGGTTGGCAGTAGCTGGGACCAAGCAACGGGAGCTCACCCCGTCACAGGGATTCGAACCGCCAACCTTCTGATCAGCAAGCCCTAGGCTCAGTGGTTTAACCACAGCGCCACCTGGGGTATATAAGGTTAAATGCTTGGTTTCTTTTTCTCTTTGGCTGCGTTTCTGATCCTCACCCTCCCTCCGCTGTTTTTAGGCCTCTGTGTTGACATTGCTGTGCCTCTCAAGGGGTCACCTATATTCAGGGGCCTGGTAGGATTTTTTTTCCATTTGGCTGATTGGCTGGTGCCATCTGTTTTTTGCCTACTGCATAGCAAATAGTCACAACTTGTAAGGTTGTGGTTAGGCATTGGTTATTTTGGTTGTATTAAAGGGTCTGTTTGATTATGTTGCCCCAAGTTTATGCCTGTGTGGTTGGGGAAATCCCGGTCAGGAATACAGGGGCTCTATGCTGTGTCTGTAACCCCAAGTTAGGGGGCCAGGATGGCGTATTGAGGCCCCTGGGAGCCTGAAGGGAGCCTGAAGGGAGAGGGGAGAGTTCATTGCACCCGGATCCCCGTCTCTCCCTGTAGGATTTCCCCGTGTTGACAAGACAAGTTATTATTATTATTTCTGTCCTTAGGTGACAGTTGAGAACCAATGCCTACACAACCACTCACGAGTTTTGTATTGAATAAAACTTGTGGCCAAAATTCATGCCAAAAACCATTAAATAAAAATTCTGTCTATGTGGTGAGTTATTTGAGGGGTGGTTTTGGGGACCTCCACACGCAATTAGAGGCAGCAATTCTGAATACCACTTGCTGGAAACCACAGGTGGATTTCTCCTAGGTATCTGGTTGGCCACTGTGAGAACAGGATGCCAATGGCCTGATCCAGCAGGCTTTTCTTACGTTCTTGTCTCACACTGAGATCACTGGCCCATTTAATTCAGTACTGCACTGCTCATACTGTTTGGAAGAAGCTCTCCAGAGTCTTAGATTGAGGTCTATCCCAGTGCCGGCAACGTGACATGACATTAGACTCTTTAATTGGAGTTTCCGGGGATTGAAACTTGGATCTACTGCATGAAAAGCAGGTGATCTGCCACAGTGCTTCACCCTTTTCCCAAATATGACTGTGGATGAGGATGGATTGTTTGCTTGCAATGATGTGCATGTATGGGATTCTACCCGTGGAATCTCCCTAATCACTGCCATTACGGCAGGTCTCTCATCAAGCAGCCTCCCATCCCAAGGCCATTCCTGGGAAACTCGAAGGACCTGGTGGTTTACAGAAATAGGCATTAGGAGTGTCGGGAGCCAGAGGGCAGAAAACTCCACCGGCAGGGCAGGATCAACAATAGCAGTAATGGTTTGAAGGTGAGTGTCTCTGCCAGCGATGCTGGGAATCTAGGTTTAGTGCCTTTGTAAAAAAAAACCTTGGCATTTGATGATTCCTCTAAGACCCAATCATAAGAACGTAAGGAGAGCTTGGCTGCCGGATGAGGCCAATGATTCATCCAGCCCAGCATCCTGTTCTCACAGTGGCCAACCAGATACCAGTGGGAAGCCCAAAAGCAAGACCTGACCACAAGAGCCCTCTCTCCTCCTGTGGCTTCCAGCTACAGGGATTCAGAAACATTGCTGTTTCCAGCTGTGGAGGCTGAGCAAAGCCATTGTGGGTAGTAGTGTCCTGAAGAAAAAGAAGAAAAATGCGTGTGGCTTTCAACTGCCCTGCAATTATTTTTGGTGCAAAGAGCTTATTTTCTGCAGAAATTGTTTCCTACTTTTTGGTGGAATGTGAAGGTCTTTAGGCAAAATACTTCAGATTGTTCTCCATCACACACACACACACACACACACACACACACACACTGACCTTGGGCTAAATGATGGATGGGACTACAATTCTCTCCCCTGTTAATGGCCACATGATCTTGGGGAATAATCTGCTGGCGGTTCCTTGCTTGCGGTGTGTAAGGTTGAATACTAAAGTGTCCACCATCTTTCTCTCTCTTTCCTCCTCCTCTTCCTTCTTTCTATGTGAAGTGAAATTCTCCAAGCACTTATTTTGTAGAAGAGGGAATAGGAATCTCAGGGGTTGAATGTGGCTCTCTATATGCAGCCCTGAAGACTCACCCCAACTCACTCTGTGGCTGTGGCTATCAAGAAGCGACTCTGCACTGATGTGTTTGCCATTAAACTAATGTCCTCAACGCTGACCTTGTTTGGCACCAAATTTTTTTCTCCTGGCTCTACCGTGCCTCTGAACTCTGATCATGCCTTTTAATTCACCAGGTGGAGAATACAGAGGATGTGTGTGAATGTGCATAGAAAATAGTCTATGGGACACAGGTAAAATTCACCTTTCTTGCACCATCTACATTGGCCTCTGGCGGTGCCCCCCGCTAGCATGCGGCCCCCGGAAGGAAACCCAAAAGGCAATATGACCCTTGAGCTGAAAAGGGCTCTCCACCACTTCCATAGAACATGGGAGAATGTTGATAATAGAGTGTTCAAAAATGTATGGAGAAAAAGCACACCAAGACTTTAGTAACATCTTTGATTTCAAGATTTTATTGACTCCTGTGTAGACAATCAGGGAAAGGGACAACAGAAGACTGGCCAATTATCTGAAGCAAAAACCATCCTGCACACCAAAGAGGCTGTGCAAGGACCATTTCAGCCTTAAAAGAGTTACTCCTCAAGAACAAATACAAACTATTAGGATTTGTTTTAAAAAAGAAAGTTTTGATGTTAATGACCGAATGAGGTGCAAATTATGAAGCATTTAAGGAGTTGCTGTGAAAGCAAGCAGTCAATCAACCAACCAACAGGACTTGGAATCAGCTTTGGTAGGGCTGGCAAGGTGACATTGAGTTGATTGGCAGGCAGGTGGCATGAAGGAAACTGATCTACTCTTCAGCTTTTAGCAGGACTTTGATTGCTGAGAAGAACCTTTTGAGCAACAGCAGGGAGAGCAGCCACACTTGGAACAGCAGGGAGATTTGGCGCAGCAGCAGGGGGGGCAGCAGGGCTTGCAGCAACGCTGCTGGCAACAAGGTAGGGAGCAGCTGCTCTTGGAACAGCAGCAGGGGCTACAGCCACACTTGGAACAGCAGGAGGACTTGGGGCAGCAGCAAGGGGAACAGCCACATTTGGAACAGCAAGAAGGCTTCTGGCAGCAACAGGGGCTACAGCCACACTTAGAACAGCAAGAAGGCTTCTGGCAGCAACAAGGGGAACAGCCACACTTGGAACAGCAAGAAGGCTTCTGGCAGCAACATGGGGAACAGCCACACTTGGAACAGCAAGAAGGCTTCTGGCAGCAACATGGGGAACAGCCACACTTGGAACAGCAAGAAGGCTTCTGGCAGCAACATGGGGAACAGCCACACTTGGAACAGCAAGAAGGCTTCTGGCAGCAACATGGGGAACAGCCACACTTGGAACAGCAAGAAGGCTTCTGGCAGCAACAAGGGGAACAGCCACACTTGGAACAGCAAGAAGGCTTCTGGCAGCAACATGGGGAACAGCCACACTTGGAACAGCAAGAAGGCTTCTGGCAGCAACAGGGGGAACAGCCACACTTGGAACAGCAAGAAGGCTTCTGGCAGCAACAGGGGCTACAGCCACACTTGGAACAGCAAGAAGGCTTCTGGCAGCAACATGGGGAACAGCCACACTTGGAACAGCAAGAAGGCTTCTGGCAGCAACATGGGGAACAGCCACACTTGGAACAGCAAGAAGGCTTCTGGCAGCAGCAGGGGGAACAGCCACACTTGGAACAGCAAGAAGGCTTCTGGCAGCAACAGGGGGAACAGCCACACTTGGAACAGCAAGAAGGCTTCTGGCAGCAACAGGGGGAACAGCCACACTTGGAACAGCAAGAAGGCTTCTGGCAGCAGCAGGAGGAGCAACCACACTGGTTGCCGCAGGAGGAGCAGCCACAGTTGGAACAGCCACACTGGTTACAGCAGGATGATGAGCCACACTGGTTACAGCAAGAGGAGCCGCACTTGGGGCAGCAGCAGGAGGGACAGCAGCACTGCTGGCAACGGCAGGGGCAGCAGCAGCCCCTGGAACAGCAAGACTGGTTGCAGCAGGAGCAGCCGCAGCCGCAGCCCTGGTTGCAAGAGCCCTGGTTGCAGCAACAGGGGGTGGAGCAGCCCTGGGAACAGCCGCAGGAGGAGGAGCTACTTTGGCCACAGCAGTTGGAACAGCTCATTTTTTCAGAGTAGAGATAAAGCTATAGGAAAGAGAGAGACATCTTGTGTGACCACTCCAAAGTATCTGATACTGCTTTGTGTTTGACATTGGTAAAAGCCAAATTGCGTGTCCGTATACTGTATATAAATAAAGTTCTACCTAAGGTTTCTCACCAATATTTCTTATACTGGCAACTCAGAAGATAGAATCCATGAAGAACAGGATATAGGAGCTTATCAAATTTAACATTCAGTCCATGTTCATTAATATAATGCAGTCAGTGAGTTCTAAAAGTTTGGTGGTGGTTGCTTATATATCTATGTATTTTTTACAAAATGCATACATGGCTAGATTGTTAACACACACACACACACACACACACACACACACACAACTCAAAGCAGTTTGCAAAAAAACGATGAAACAATAAAATTATCCTTAAGAAGAATGGCAGCAATAAGGCTTTCCAAAAAGTTAAAATAGCAATAGAATAAAAACAGATTAAAACTCGCATCAACTGTCTAACTAACCAGGGTAGGCTTGTCTAAACAAAAGTGTTTTTAGCAGATGTTGCAAAGAATACAGTTATATCAGTAGGCAGGGAGCTCCAAAGTGTAGCTGCTGCCACATGGAAGGATTAAGTTCTTACACATGTGGAATGGGCATTATGCAACACCTGTAGCAATGTTTGATGCTTTATTATTATTTATTATAGTCTGTAAGCTTCCCAGAGTGGCTGGAGAAGCCAGCCAGATGGGTGGGGTATAAATAATGAAGTTATTATTTTTATTATGCCAGTTACTCAGAGCACAGCTCTTTGCAAAACCTCAGCCGCTCTGCAAAACAACTTAAGACATGCATTGCAAAACCATAGTTGAAGCATAGCCCAAACTTAGTTCAGTGAAAATACTGTTTAGTTGAAGCAATAGCCCAAAACCTTTCTTCTGAAAGCCTGGGGATAACCACAAAGGATCATCAACATTTTCCCGCAAAACCACCAAGAAGGATGATACTTCTGGTACATTGTACAGAAAATTGGGGGGTGCAGAAAGAGGCTACTGGAGATATCCCCACGCACCCTAAAAAAATCCAGTGAAATCATTTGGAAGACTTCAAATATTACCATGCACCAAACTACTGAAATAAAAAAAAATAGTAGAGAAACAATTGTTTATCTCTGGAATATATACCATGTGTGTGTGTGTGTGTGTGTGTGTGTGTGTGTGTGTGTGTGTGTATATATATATATATATATATATATATATATATATAGCATCAAACATTTTCTGTTTTAAAATAGAAAAGCTGGACAGCCTTCCCAAGTACAGTGACACACTCAATTATTAGAGCAAGAATTCAGTTGGAAACAGAGCCCAAAAACTATCCCACAAATTTGCCGCTATTGTTCCAGCTTACTCTACTGGAACACGACCTTACCTTGTCAAAGAGATGGAAAGAGGAAGGAAGATTGAATCCAACGAAGTGAATGGAGACCTCTGGAGAGCCAGGCATCTTTTATACAGCTCCGTGGACCCTTCCCATAGGAAGTGAGGCACGACTATAGAACGGCAAATAAGAGCCATCCGACACGTGGGTTTTTTGACTCAGTTCATACCCCTCATTTGGAAAATGTCCTCAGACTGTGGACTTGTAAGGCTACCTTCAGCTAATGACAGACTTCATCAGAAGGTTGTTAGAGGATTACTCTTCAAATAAGCACACTGGGGTACAACCGCGTGGGATGACTGAGTCTGTGATTTAGGTCTGTGAGAAAAGAAAGTCAATGGGAATTGTTGGCTAGAGAGGCTGTTACCGGCACCCAGAGGCTTCTGGCTGTTGGCAATATGTACAGACAAATTGGTTTCTCAGACCAGAGGCCATCTTCCCACCACTTCACATAATTAGACCTCCTAACTCACAATTATGATGTTCAATCACATGAGAAGTTCAGTTCCATTCTCTCTAACGCTCATATTCAGAAAACTAAGTGCCCTCTTGTATGTGTGATATAATAATCACTTGAGTGTGTCAGGAACAAAACCATGAGTGGTATCAAACTATGTTCTACTCATAGCAGACTCATTGATATTAATGGACCAACATTAGTCAAGTCAATGCTTTTTTTATTATTTTTATTTGATTTTTCAAATACAAAGTTATAAAAATCCAAATATAAGTCCGTACACAGAGATTCCTCCTAATCTCACGACTTCCCTAATCTCACCATGGGGTCCCATTTTAAACATTTACAAGTGCATATATTTTCATACTCTTTTATATCAATCCGTATTGTCCACAGTATTTGTTAAACTACAAGTGAAATCAAAATCCTGCCAATGTTTTCATCTGCTTACAGTTATCTCCTAAATAACTTATATCCCCCCCCATTCTTTTATAAAGTTTTTGTCCTCTTGGTTTCTGAGTTTTCCAGTCAGTTTTGCCATTTTGGCATAGTCCATCAGCTTGGTTTGCCATTCCTCTCTGGTAGGGGCCTTGTCTTCTTTCCATCTCTGGGCTAATAACATCTGGGTGGCTGTTGTTCCATACATAAACAATCCTTTCTGCTCCTTTGGAACGTTGGTGCCTATAATTCCTAATAGAAAAGCTTCTGGGTTTTTCCACAAAGGTTATTTTAAACATTTTTTTTCCATTTCATTATATATCATCTCCCAGAAAGCTTTTATTACCTTACAAGTCCACCACATATGATAAACGGTACCTTCTTTTTCTTTACATTTCCAGCAGATATTTGTACTTGTCCTATACATTTTTGCTAACTTAAAGGTAAAGGTAAAGGACCCCTGACAGTTAAAACCAGTCGAGATCGACTCTGGGATTGCGGCGCTCATCTCGCTTTACAGGCCAAGGGAGCTGGCATTTGTCCACAGACAGTTTTTCCAGGTTATGTGGCCAGCATGACTAAGCCGCTTCTGATGAAACCAGAGCAGCACACGGAAACGCCGTTTACCTTCTCACCAGAGTGGTACCTATTTATCTACTTGCACTTTGACGTGCTTTCGGACTGCTAGGTTGGCTGGAGCTGGGACCAAGCAACAGGAGCTCACCCTGTCATGGGGATTCAAACTGCCGACCTTCCGATCAGCAAGCCCTAGGCTCAGTGGTTTAGACCACAGCTTACTAGGAGTCAAATACCACCGGTACATCGTTTTCATATACAGTAGTTTTCTTTCAGCGTACAACAAGCCATAAATTTCAAGTCTGTTTTCCATAACCTTTCCCCAATCTGCCATCTGAAATTAAGACAATGCTTTTCAATGGGTTTACTCTTAGGAAACATAATGTTGAATACATTTCCATATTTGTTATGGATGGGGGGGAAACGAATTGTCAATAATATTCTAAACCATTTCTGGGCCTTGTGCATTTCCCTTTTAATATAAGCATTTACTGAGAGGATTTCAATACATTCTTAGAAACTGAACTATGATCCAAAGACTCAGCCTTACATTGGTCACCATCTGTGACAATTTAGTTCCGTTCAGAGGGAAATCTCTGTGTAGCAGACACCAAATTTTGCAGTGAGGTTTTTCACCTTAGTTCCCTCTGTAACAACCAGCACATTGAGGGGAAGCATTAGCCACCTGGCATATTAGCAGACAGAAAATTTAGTGTTCAAATATTTATCTTCAGGCACATAGCAAATTCATTTCTTTTACTTAGTTGAACTTAATCAAGCATTACAGAAAAGAATATAAAACAGGTTGGTATCATAACAACCCTCTGATTAAACACAGCTTACTGTCATCGAAGCAAAATAATTTAAGAAAACATGTAATAAAACCATTTATATATTGAAAAGGAGTTTCTGGATGCAAGTTACACAAATAGATTATCAAAAACCTAAATTATACAAAATGTGTTTGGCTCACATTTGAGCACACTAAAAGCATTAATGTTCAAAATAGCATTCTCGGTGAACACAACTTGTTTTAGCTAATTTATAAAGGTGGATTGCTTATATAAGGCCAATTAAAGAGGTTTTTTAAAAAAATAACAGGAGACATAAGGGGATTGGTTCAAGATAGGAAATCACTAGTAATGATGTACCAGTCTGGTATGTACCACTGGCCTGTCTCCAAAAGATCCTGCAAAAATAGAAATATGCATTTTATCCCCATCTGTGAAAGTTTAATTTTGTTGCGTTGGGGTAAGGAAGATCAGCTACAGGGCCTGTTCCAAAGTAGACAAAATAGGTACAGATGTGGTTGCAGAAGTGGTAATAGTTGCCAGAGTAGAACATCTGCCTTGCACACACAAAGTCCCCAATGGCATGGTAGATAGGGCTGGGAGAGTCTCCCTACTTGACACCCTGGAGAGTCAATATAGTCAGTACTCAGATGGACAAATGTGTCTGACTATCCAGTCTCCAAAAGTAGAGGAGGAAAGGGTCAAGCTGAGTTCCCCTTGAGAGGAATTTCCATAAGCGGGGACAATTTACCAAAAACGAAGAAAGCACAACTTCTGCATTATTGACCCTCAATGAAACCTGTGGCCCTCAAGATCAGGCATCCCCAAACTTTGGCCCTCCAGATGTTTTGGACTACAGTTCCCATCATCCCTGACCACTGGTCCTCTTAGCTAGGGATCATGGGGATTGTAGGTCAAAACATCTGGAGGGCTGCAGTTTGGGGATGCCTGCTCAAGATACTGCTGAACTCCAACTCCCATCAACTCCAACAAGCAGGCCTGATTGCCATGAATGATTGGAGCTGGAGTCCAGGAACATCTGGAGGACCACAGGCTCTGCACTCTTGTCCTAGATAGTGGTGGGTTTAGGTGGCAGGCCTATGGCTCTTAGGTTGAGCGATGAGAACAACTTGAGAGGCACCATTTTTTGCTGGAGGAACATGGCATTCTTAGGTTCTTTAGTGGAGAGAAACCCCCACCCCTCCACCGAAAAATATGTAGTAGTAGTACTTGTTGTAAGAACTCTGAACTGTTGACCTCAACTTTCTCATTGTGGCATAGGGGTATGCATGTGGTTTTGCTCTTTGCAGTGATTATGTTAAAAAGAATGACCTCCAGCCAACCAAAGAGTGAACAGTCATGTGCTTTTGAGTGATGATTATGATGTTCAACCACATGAGAAGTTCCGCTCCATTCATGCCATGCTCATATTCGCCAAACCATCCGCTCTAAGTGCCCTCTGGTGTGCATGTGTAAGAAGCACAGTGTGATGAGCATCAAATGCCTCTAATTATATACCTTAGGAAGGAAAATTCTTGTAATGAATGATGTGAATAAACTCAAAGAGCACAGGATTGGGAGATGAATGGCGCAGCACTGGGATATGTTCTTCGGTAGGCTATGAAGAATGTGTCCGTTCATTGGCCACATCTCATTTCCTAGGGGTATATGGTGCACAGATCTGTATAAAAAGATCCTCCATCCCTGAGCTCTCCATTCATTCAATTGCATATTAGCTTTGTTTACAAGTTGCAACTGGGTTCCCAAGAGCTTTCAGCTCCTCCCAGCATAGAAAATGGCTTTTTCAGAGCATTAGTGGTTAATCCCCTGTTCACTCCTAACTCTAGAGTGAAATCAATAGCCGAGATTTATGTCTGGTTATCTCCATCTGCAACCTGCATAGCTGCCAAGTTATCCCTTTTTTAAGGGAAATTCCCTCATGCTGAATAGGCTTCCTCGCGAGAAAAGGGAAAACTTGGCAGCTATGGCAACCTGCCAGCAGAGGACATTCATTCCACAATGTTCTCCAATGAAAATCCTCCATGCTCCATCTTCCTCATCTGGGAGCCTTTCACCATGAAGGAAACATTACTTTGAAACTGATTTCAATTCATGCATGCTCAAGCTGTACAGATGCCACAAAGTTCAAGCCTACATATTCCATGTGCCTCTCAGAATATTCAGTTGTATCTAATGCTAGCCCTACTCGGAGGAGATACCTTTTCCTTACTTATGCCACATCTTGAAACCTCTCAGAACGTCAAGTTCTAGCGGAGTCTTCTTCAGCTCTCTTTTATGAAAACCCAGGAAGTCTTATGATAGGGCCTCATAGAATCATAGAGTTGGAAGAGACCACAAGGGCCATCCAGTCCAACCCCCTGCCAAGCAGGAAACACCATCAAAGCATTCTGACATATCCCTGTCAAGCCTCTGCTTAAAGACCTCCAAAGAAGGAGACTCCACCACACTCCTTGGCAGCAAATTCCACTGCCGAACAGCTCTTAATGTCAGGAAGTTCTTCCTAATGTTTAGGTGGAATCTTCTTTCTTGTAGTTTGAATCCATTGCTCTGTGTCCACTTCTCTGGAGCAGCAGAAAACAACCTTTCACCCTCTTCTATAAGACATCCTTTTATATATTTGAACATGGCTATCATATCACCCCTTAACCTTCTCTTCTCCAGGCTAAACATACCCAGCTCCCTAAGCTGTTCCTCATAAGGCATCGTTTCCAGGCCTTTGACCATTTTGGTTGCCCTCTTCTGGACACATTCCAGCTTGTCAGTATCCTTCTTGAACTGTGGTGCCCAGAACTGGACACAGTACTCCAGGTGAGGTCTGACCAGAGCAGAATACAGTGGTACTATTACTTCCCTTGATCTAGATGCTATACTCCTATTGATGCAGCCCAGAATTGCATTGGCTTTTTTAGCTGCTGCATCACACTGTTGACTCATGTCAAGTTTGTGGTCTACCAGGACTCCTAGATCCTTTTCACATGTACTGCTCTCAAGCCAGGTGTCTCCCATCCTGTATTTGTGCCTTTCATTTTCATTTTTATTTTTGCCCAAGTGTAGTACTTTACATTTATCCTTGTTAAAATTCATCTTGTTTGCTTTGGCCCAGTTGTCTAATCTGTTAAGGTCATTTTGAAGTGTGATCCTGTCCTTTGGGGTATTAGCCACCCCTCCCAATTTGGTGCCATCTGCAAACTTGCTCAGGATGCTCAGGGCCTGTCAATAATAATATGAGGAGATTAAGGCTATCAATGGCTTCTAGTTCCATTCAGGTTCAGTGGCAGAATACTATGGAGTACTATCTCAAGATACATTACAAATCTGGAAGCTGGTTGCGTACCAAGACCCCCAGAAAATTCCCACCAATAACTCAGACAGACACATCATTTTAGGGTTTTTTGGGGGGGGCATGATTTTGGCCACAACTTTATTCAAAATTACAAATTAATTTGTTTGTTGGCCTTAGGCTTTGGATGATCTTCTGCCCCACGGTGGGACAGGACCAGCTCTGACTTCCTACGGTAGGAAAGTCAAGTAAACACCCCATGGTGGAGGAGATAGCTGAGACCAGGATCATCTCCCCCACCAGAAATGTTCCCCAAGGCTTGTGCTCTGTATTGGCTCCAGCCCCGCACCATTGCGGGGGTGTAAGGACTAGAGCCCCGGAGCCCCAGGATTCCTTTAACAGAATACTTCTATAAGAGCAACACTGAGGGGCATGCACCTCCATGCAATGCCCCTCCCAAACTCATCAACCAAAGCCTAACCCGCCAACCTAACAAGTTGTGACTATTGCTAAGCAGTAGGCGAAAAACCAGATGGCAACAACCAATCAGCCAACTGGAAAAAATTCCTACTGGCCCCTGAATACAGGCGGCGCCATAGCAAGTTCACTCTAAACCTGCAAAGAAAAGGAGGTGGGCAGGAGGGAGATTCAAATCACTAGCAGGAATGAGCTTGGAACTAAAACACTGAGTACTTAAGCACTCGCCCTGTCAATCAAGGAATGGATACATGCAATTTACCCCAGCAACACTCAGCCCTCCAATCATCTTCTCTTTTAAGCTTAGACCCACCCCTTAACACACACACAGTCTATTCTGCTGGGTCCATCCGCAACCCCCATTATTCCCTATGGGGTTAATGAGCTATTTCAGCATACTTTTAGCATGGAGCCAATGTTAGGAACTCAATTATTCCATTTCCAGAAGGATAACTATGTTTAAATTTATGATGGAGAACTTTTGAAACGACAATGGAACACTAGCTTCACCCAAGGCATTAGGAAAAACAACAACAACTGACAAAAGACAGGAAGAAACATCATGGACAGAATAACACAAGAACAAAGAGAGAGAGTTTGAATGCCTCACCTGTAAGACTATAAATCATTAGTGCATCGATGAGAATGGTAGTCATTAAAATTGTAGCTGCAGAATAAGGGTTTGCTATTCTGACTGGAGTGTAATGGAAATCTGTAAGATTTTGGAATGAAGAAATAAAGTAAATCATAAAACCGTCAATTCTAGAACACGGGGGAACAAGAAGTACAACAATGTGATAACATAGTATTGTATATAAACAGCAGAATGTATCATCTGACGTAATAAACCAGAAATGGTAGTTGAGGGAAGTCAATAGGGAGGGGGGAAATTGTATGTTTAGCAATGATATTGGATATTTGTTTTGAGAAAAGAAAATTAATTAAAAAGATTTTTTTCTAAAAAAAATTCTAGCACACGGGGGGCACCTAAAATATATAATTTGGCTTTTGAATGATTGGCATTTTTCATGGTATTATAATTTGGCATTGTTATAATGAAGCTTATATTGGACTGTTGTAATTGAAAAGTAATAAAAATTATTTTCAAAAATGTATGTTGTCATAAAAAAAATCCACAAAGCCTTTTGACCTTATATATTGCAGGTTTGGGGAACCTTTGGACCTCTAGATGTTGTTGGGAGATGTAGTTCAGCAACATTGGGAGGGCCAACCGTTCCCTAAACCAAGCCGAGACCCACACTCCGATCAATCAGCGATCGGCTCCTGCAATGAAACTGGCACCAAATGTATTGCTTTCCTTTGGACCCCATCAGTGAGGCCGAAAGGGGTGTCTTGTCACCTGGGCAACCCAGGACCTTCATACACTCTGCCCAGGTTTGCGGTCACTTTGGTGCTGCGAACACAATGGCGGGAGACAGCAGTTTGATTTATAAGCTCATCAGGGGAAGAGATCGCCCTGCCTCACTGCTCAGTTACTGCCAGCTTCAAGCTAAGGTTGCCATACATCCAGAATTTCCCGGTCATAGCTGGTATTCAGCCCTCGTAAACATTGTCCGGGTGGAAATCGCTGAAATGTCTGGGAAAAACTGGACGTATGGCAGCCCATGTCGGCAGTGTAGATTTTGGCAAATTCTAATAAAAAAATGGCTCAACAACTTTTGTGTCCAGATATTCACGTTTTGAAATATGGCAACCCCCCAGTCACTAAAATGCTGATCTACCATGGTCTGCTTGCTTCAACATTTATTCATACTTATTTATTTATATCCCCCCTCCTCACCCCGTCCCCAGCAGCTCAAGGTGGCATGCTGTAAGGAATTGTACTGAAGAGGAGGAGGAATGTTGGAGGTCTTCCCCCTTTCTCCTATAGCTTCCAGTGAGGAGGAAGGCCGTCTTGAATTACATCAGGGCTTTGAGTAAGTTAACAGCTCAGAGACAGGTGAACAGCAGAGTCATGAGATGCTAGGAGAAGGAGGAGGAGAGGCAGAGCAGTTAGCTGACATGTCACTGGACAGCATAACCAACCCCCCTTCTCCCAAAACGTTGGTTAAGGGTGCAAGAACAAAGAGCACAGAGACAATTGTCCATGGACAGACACCATAGAAGCAGGTGTTGTTGCTAGAGGGGGAAGGGGGAGTAGCTCAATGCGAGCAACACCACCATTGAGGCATGACTGTATTTCTTTGTCTTTCACCATAATGTCTGAATAAATCATCGTAAGAACTTTCTTGTTTCATCCTTGCTTCTTGTTGCCATCGGGGGAAGGAGAGAATTCCTCAAGCCTGACATATACATGGTTCCCACCCCCCTCCACAACAGTTCTATAAGATTTGTTAGGCTGAGAGGCAGTGACTGGTCCAAGGTCACCCAGTGAGCTTCATGGTCAAGTGGAGATTTAAACCCTAGTCTCCCAGGTTCCAGTCTTGACACTCTAACCACTACACCATGTTGGCTAATTAGATCCAAGAAGGTAAATAAACTCATATTTGGATAGATACCCATAGTAAAACAGAATAGCAGAATAATGTTATAATAATAATAATAATAATAATAATAATAATAATAATAATAATAATTTATTATTTTATACCCCGCCCATCTGGCTGGGTTTCCCCAGCCACTCTGGGCACCTCCCAACAGAATATTAAAAACACAATAAAACATCAGGCATTAAAATCTTCCCTAAACAGGGCTCCTGAGCACTATAGTTAAACTGATGATTACAAAACATTTCACAAAAAAACCTATTTTCTACGAACCTGTTAGACTGTTTTACATGTATAATTTCATAATAAGTTAATTTAATAACTGCTTCTATAGACCAGATATTTTCTCAAAACATTCACATATAGTAGGTAATATTTTTTTCTAGTTTTTAGCAGAAGATTTTAAATTGGGGGGGGGAGATTTGATTCAGTGTCCAATGTCCTTTTGAAAAATTGTCCTTTGCATATGAATAAATAAAAAGGGAGGTGCCCTGCTCCTTTGGGTGACAGCTGACTTGACCTCAGGTGGAGCGAGAACATCACACAGGTGCTCTGATGATACAGTGAACCTGTGAACATCTTCCCAAGCCTATGGATGCTGGAGGAACGTGAGATTCCAAAGAAAAAACTCAAAAAGAGGAAGAAAAGATGCCCTGAGGTCTTTGAGGTGTTGATCTCATCTTTTCCAATTGACTTATAAAAATGTACACATATTGCTAATTGGAACACTTAGATTAAAAGGAATGACCTCTAGCAATAGAGCTCAGATGGTATAACCAACTAGGGAGCAATCATGCCCTGTTGAGTCACAATGGTGACGTTCAGCCACATGGGTCCAATGAAAAGGTCCATTCCCTTCTCTGGAGCATTTGAATTCATGAAGCCGTCCTTCTCAAGTGCCCTCTGGTGTGTGCTTGACAGGAGGTTTGCAATGTGATGAGCCTCAAATGCCTCTAATTATAGACCTTGGGAAAAGTCTCTTGAGGTGGAAGATGTGAACCAACACAACGAACATGGGATTGGGAGGTGGAAAGCGCAGCACATAGACATGTGCTTTGGGTAGCGATGAAGAATGTGTCCATTCATTGGCGGTGCCTCATTTCCTAGGGGCTGGGTGCTTAGTCCTGTATAAAACGATCCTCTTTCCCCAAGCTCTTCACTCATCCGCTTGAATCTCCATTGTGCTTCCAAGTTCCGACTGCTGTACCAGGTACGTTTGAATTTAATTGCCGGTTATTTGGATAGCATTAAACTTCTTACAGAAACCATATCCATAATTAGAGTTATTGGGTAGATTTACGAGAACTACCTGCAGGACAAGATCCATCAGGTTTTATTCTTTACTACTTTATTCCACTTCATTCCTTACAGAGATTTTTTTTGGGAGGAATGAATTTGCAAACAAATCCCTTTTTAGAATTCTGTTCCCTATTGTTAAATGTTCCCCAGATAGTGTGAATACTTTGTGAGGTTTTTTAACTGAATCTTCACCTAATTCTGGAAAGCTCTCATTGGCACTCCAGAATATTACACTTCAAGGTTTTTTTTAATAATCTTTTGAGTAACAGTATTACCATGTTGATGTGTGCTGGGCTCACAGGTCACATCTGAAATAATAAGAGGGTTGTCAAGTATAGTTTCTATAACTGATAAATGGGATCCTCCTAATTGAGGGTCCTGGTTGCTCACGGACTCTCAGGGCACATCAAGTGTTAATTTAGTTGGAGGGGTGTAGCCCAAGCTCTAGCCATGGCCCTGGGATCACAGCAGGCTGTCTGAGCCAATCCCCTGGGGTAGCGCGATCCCAGGGGTTGATAAGAACGGCAGCGCGATGCAATTGGGGGCACTTGCTTTGCGCATAGCTGCCAAGTTATCCCTTTTTTTCAGGGATTTTCCCTTATGCTGAATAGGCTTCCTCGCGAGAAAAGGGAAAACTTGGCAGCTATGGCTTTGCGCTGCACTCCAGAATCAAGGTTTTCTTAAAATAATCTTTTGAGTAACAGTCTTACCATGTTGATGTGTGTTGGGCTCACAGGCCAGGGCTGAAATAACAACAGGGTTGTCAAGTATAGTTTCTATAACTGATAATTGTCAGGGAATTGGAATGTACTGAAGGCATAACGAGAGGAGAAAAATGTATTGTGTGTTTCTCCATGCATGCATGGATGTAAGTACTGCATGGTTTGATTACTGAAAGCAACTCTTCACTTCTTTTCAGCTCTGCTCCATCAAAATGGCCTGTTGTCAAAACAAGACTCAGTGTTGTTCCAAGTGTGGCTGCTCTCCTTGCTGCTGTTCCCAGACTCAGAGCTGTTCCAACTGTGGTTGCTCCCCTTGCTGCTGCCACAAGTCTAAATGCTGTTCCAAGTGTGGCTGCTCTCCATGCTGCTGCCACAAGTCTAAATGCTGTTCCAAGTGTGGCTGCTCCCCCTGCTGCTGCCACAAGGCTAAATGCTGTTCCAAATGTGGCTGCTCCCCTTGCTGCTGTTCCCAGAGTCAGAGCTGTTCCAAGTGTGGCTGCTCCCCTTGCTGCTGCCACAAGGCTAAATGCTGTTCCAAATGTGGCTGCTCTCCATGCTGCTGTTCCCAGAGTCAGAGCTGTTCCAAGTGTGGTTGCTCCCCCTGCTGCTGCCACAAGTCTAAATGCTGTTCCAAGTGTGGCTGCTCCCCTTGCTGCTGCCACAAGGCTAAATGCTGTTCCAAATGTGGCTGCTCTCCATGCTGCTGTTCCCAGAGTCAGAGCTGTTCCAAGTGTGGTTGCTCCCCCTGCTGCTGCCACAAGTCTAAATGCTGTTCCAAGTGTGGCTGCTCCCCCTGCTGCTGTTCCCAGTCTTGCTGTTCTAGATGTGGCTGCTCTCCCTGCTGTTGCCGCAAGTTGACCCGCTGCTCCAAATGTGGCTGCTCCCCCTGCTCTTGCTGTTCCCAGCCCCGCTGCTACTGCCCTCGCTGCTGCAACCAGTCCTGCTGCCCTCCGTGCTGCTGTTCCCGTTGTCGCCGCAGCCCCTGCTGCTCTTGCAATCAGTGTGGCTGTTCCCCCTGCTGCTGTTGCAACCAGAGTTGCTGCGTCCCCTGCTGCTGCAGCCAGACCTGCTGCTCTACTTACCAGTACAAGTGCTGAACTCTTTAGAAACTGCTAACGGGGCCTTCGGTGCAAAAACTAGAAAGTCAGCCCAGATCCTGGAAACAGAATCCGGGTTCCTGCTTAGAAGCTCAATACTCAGAATATTGGAATCAACATCAACACACACCAATATTTACATGCATGCTGGTTGCCTTCCTGTTGAGTGAGATGCCTCAGGCTTTGTCCCTGCCTCCTTCATGAAATTATTATTCTCTTCAAAACTCCTAAAAGTGCCTTGATATGTTCATAGAGTATATATGCTGTTCTATGTTTTCGTTTCGGTGTATTGGGTGTATTTTTCCTCTCTGTAGCTCTTCCTAATGTCCACTAATTAAATTTTGAATTCCTGGCATTTTCTTGTGTTGTTGGTTGAAAATCTTTAGTTGTGGGGTAGTGTCTGCTTTACATGTACAAGATCCCAGGTTCAAAACCCATCATGTTCAGGTGGGCCAGAGAATGTTCCAGCTCCAAAACCAATGGATTGATTCTGTATACAGCAACTTTCTATGTGCCTATCCAAAAGAACATTGGCTTGTTCATGGAGGATAAGGCCATCAGTGCTAACTCACCCTGATGACTGTGTTCCCCCTTCATTGTTGGGTCTCCTGACGTTCTCCAGCCCTTTTCACCATCTTCCTCAGTAGCCCTAAACCTTCAGTTCTGAGCTTTATAGTGAATGAACTGCTTCACCACACTCAATGATCCCAGTTACTGCTGTGGCTCATTCTGATGCTCTAGTTGACCAACATACTCCAGATATTTGTTACACAACTGTACCGTAGGCTCAGGATCATGTGCTGCCCATGTAATCAAGGCGTTGACCTTAAAATCCTTCAGTGGCATCTGGATTATGTGCTGACAATGTAACTCTCGAATCAGTTCTTTGATGTGTTGCTCACATAACTAAAGTGTTAGGTTATGTCTTCAACACCATATAACCGAAGAGTTGGCAGTATATGCTTTAATGAAGTGGTCAGGGAGAAACAGTTGCAACTGGATGGAAGAATGGGAAAGCTTCAGTGGACAGCAAGCAGGGTGCATTGCAGAAAATTTAGGAGAAAGTCATTGGCTGTCCAATAATGGTATTCTTTAGATTAGAGCCATTGACTTTAATGGGCCTATGTTATTCATGTCTATTAATTACAATGGGCATTCTCTGAGTAGGACTGACACCGAGTATAAACCAGTGAATTGCTGCTAACCAAGGGTGATTCAGAGTAAACCTCTGAAAAGACTTGCCCTAAGTTGGTAATATTGATTAATTTCAATGGGTTTGCTCTAAGTGAGAGTGTCAACATTGGTAGTGGTAGTAGTAGTAGTGCAATTTAATTGCTTCCCTTCACCCTAAGGTCCCAGGGTGGCTAACAACAATTAAAACACAGTAATTGCTTCATAACACAGATAGTAGCTTGATAACACAGTAAGTGTAGGTAATTAAAAAGGAGGATCTATTGCAAAAAAACAAAACAACAACAACAAAACACTAAACCAAACAGATAGCTCTGGGTGGCTTCAACAAAGCCTCCGGCATTCATTACTCAAGATGACCCTTCTGAAGACTCCTTCCGGAGTCGACAGAAGATATTGAATTTACGACCTTTGCGTCTCATTTTGCTTCCTATCAAGCACCCTCCCATTCACTGACTCTTCAGACTTAGGGGATCAGCTCCCACCTCTTCCTGCTCTGAGAGGCTCTCTCTGAGTTTGTTCGTGCCTTTTTGTGCTTCCTGCAAGCTTTGGCTGTGTTCTAGCCTGCCCTCAGCTGCTGACTTATCAGCCTACCCGTCAAGGTCAGGAAGAGCCAGAGTCTGCAGCTGCCGACTCTCCCCTGCCTGACTAACATCTAAGCCTCTTTGTTCCTAGCTGCTTTCTGCAGTTGGCTGCAAACCTTCACTTGGAGCTGGCTCATTCCTGACAGTAGCCTACTAGGCACTGGCTACTGACGGCGGTGATGGCAGGGGGTGGTGGTTCAGGAAAAAGAAGTATGATAAAAGTGCTAGAGGTTGTTTGGGCGATTCAATGATTTAATCTGAATTTAAACTAGAGTTAAGCTTGCTGGTGTCTCTGGTATCTTCTTTCTCTTACATCGTGGATGATGCCTGGAATTCTGAAGGTGTGAGCCTTTTGGTAACAGTTGGCTTTGCTTTATATTGTGCTGGAACATTATGCTGGAAACATACATTTCTGTTGCTGGAAACCACAGGAGGAGAGAGTGCTATTGTGCTCGAATCCTGCTTGCAATTATCCAATGGGCATTTGGCTGACTACTGTGAGATCAGGATGGTGAACTAGATGAACCCATTGGCCAGATCCAGCAGACTTTTCTTATAGTCTTAAGGTTTTATTTTTTGCAGTGGGGGTCTCAAAATAGAGTAAGAAAAAAAACCCTGAAGTTTTTGAGATGTTAACCTCATCTCTTTCTATTGACTTATTTTTTAAAATGTACAATTATTCTAATTACAGCACATGCATTCAGGGCCGGCCCTAAGGCAAGGCTGGGTGGTGCAATGCGCCATGGCGCCGGGCCACCAGGGGGCGGCACGCTGCAGCGCCTGCGTCAGCCGCACTGCGCCCGCCCCGCCAGACAGCCCGGCCGCCCTCCTGCTCGCCCTGCTCCTTGCCTCCCTCCCTCTTTTCCTCCACAAGTTCGAGTCCCGGCCTCAGCCTGGCGGGCCGGGTTGGGTCAGGGGCATGAGGAGGACAAGAGGCCGGGTGCTGTGGGCCAGAGGACAACCAGGCAGCCCGACCCACCCGCTGCAGCGCCCCTGAGCCCAGCCTATCCTCAGCGCCCGGCCCGCCCATGCCATGTACCTCCTCTGCGTCCACGGTGAGTTGGGGGGCGGTGGTGGAGGGACCTTTGCAAAACGGCACTCAATGTGGTTAAGACGGGCCTGCATGCGTTAGAACAGTGATGGCCAAACTTGGCCCCCCAGCTGTTTTGGGACTACAATTCCCATTATCCCTGACCATTGGTCCTGTTAGATAGTGATGATGGGAGTTATAGTCCTAAAACAGCTGGAGGGCCAAGTTTGGCCCTCACTGCATTAGAAGGAATGAGCGCAAGTAATGAACCTCGGATGTAGCAAATGTTCCTCTTCTCATTGCACCACATGCTGCTGGAACCAGTGTGATTGTTCCCCTTGCTGCTGTTGCAACCAGGGTGGCTGCTCTCTTTGCTGCTGTGGCTCCAACTCCTGCTGCTCTTCTGGTTGCAATTCTTTCCACACCAAGTGCTGAACTCCTTAGAAATTGCTAATGGCACTGCGGATGTATAAACCAACTTGGTAGCTCAGCACCTGGAAGCAAAATTCCACTGGCTGCTTGCCAACTCTACACCCGGAATGTCAGGAATATATGTATTTAAACTGCCTGGTTGTCTTTTCAGGCTCGTCTCGCTGAGTTCAATGCCTCATTGCTGAGTTCAATGTCCCTTCATCCTTTGTGAAACTGTTGATTAATTCCCAGCTTCAATCCCTGGCATGTCCAGGTAGGACAGAGAAAAAAAATCTATGTCTGAAACCCTGGGGAACTGAAAGCAGTTAGGGTGGAGACAGTACTAAGCTAAATGGGTTAGAGCAGTGGTTCCCAAATATTTGGGGACCACCACCTCCCTGATTCAAGAAACTCATCCCTGGTGCTCCCTGTAGCACCCAATAAAAGCCATTATTTAAAAAGCAGTTTGTGCAACCCATGAAATAAGATAACAAAATGAAACTCAAAACAGCAACAATCTATTGCACATTAATTCAATGAATGCTATTTATTTTAATTCAATTTTTTTTGATGAATTAGCTTTTCAAACATCTGATAGTTATTTACTTTTCCAAGGGTAAGGTATAAATTCTATTGATAATAGTCAAGAATAAGACACATTTCTCCAGAGGCCTACCTGTCAGGTATTATAGGCAGCGATATTCCACAAGACAAAGTCAACATTTTTCTATATGCTTCTTCAGCTTCTGGAGTGTTAATTGCAAACAATTAACAAACAATGTCTGGCAAATCTCACAGACATAATACGACAAAAATCGAAAGATAGGATTAAAAAACAATGGGAATGTTTAAATGATTATTTAAGAAAACGGACATGGGGAATAAAACTTGGTTATGTTTAGACTAACCTTGCAGGATGGGAAAAACAAGAGGATCAGGTTTCTCAGAACATTTATTTTGCTTGAAATATAATATATGACCAGAAGACAGGAAAATGGAAAGATAAAACGTAAACTACTGTGTTGAAAGTGGTGGAAGTATTCTACTAAGATAGGATTCCCCCCCCCCCTATAAATTTATTCTTTCAACTTTTATTCTTTTTTCTCTTTTCTTTTCTATTCTTTGCTATATCCTTGTGCTTTTTCTTTTGTTTCTTTCCCCCTATATTTTCTTTCTTTTTCTATTTCTTTTTCTCTTTGTTAGTTATGTAATGAATATGCTTTGCAATGGTTTTTGTAATACAATGTATTATATGTTTATGAAATAAAATAAAATAAAAAGAATAAGACTCATTTCTTTTTTAAAAAGTATATTTTTATTGGAGGTTTCTTAGTTTACAAAAATATGTGCCATGTCTCTTTTTTCAAGCTGCATTTTCTGCAGATAAGTTTCATTTGTTGTTAGACATTAGTGTTACATACAGTGTTAGGTTAGAAAGAAAAGAGGAGGAAAGAGGGAGAGGGGGAATGGTGAGTGGGGTGGGGTTGGGTGGCAATCTTCTATGCTTCTACTTAGTGTAGGTATGGTGTGATGTTAGAGGCAGGAATACCTTTTGTCTCTCCTATCTGGGCGCACCAGCTCTTTCTCCAAAGACCACTGGCTGCCCCCTCTCACGGGAGGACTAAGCTATATTCCCATGGCTCCAACTGAGTTCTGATAGACTGCCACCACCCAGTCCGGCCTTAGCCAGGCGACCTGGGACTAATATTTAACGTTATTCTGGTAGAGGGCTAAGCAACCAAGTACTGGAATTAGCAATGTGACTGAGGAAGGACCAAACCCGCAAAATACCTTTTAACTATTTATTATAAAAGATAGTTAAACAAACAGATTTATTCTTCTTCTTCTTCTTCTTCTTCTTCTTCTTCTTCTTCTTCTTCTTCTTCTTCTTCTTCTTCTTCTTCTTCTTCTTCTTCTTCTTCCCGCTTGCTGTATTTCTTTGGTGGTGAAAGAGGTTGGGGTGGCTTAGGGTGGATTGGTTGCCTTTGGTTTGTTGTAGTGAGATTTGGTATTTTTTGGGGGGTGGTGGTGGTTTTGGTGTGTGTTTGTGTGTGTGTGTGTGTGTGGATCAGATTCATTAGACTGATTTATATGCTGTCGGTGGATTCTTAATAAGACACATTTCTGTATTATTTCCACTGTTATTGTTGTCATTATCATTGGATGCTAGCCTATTAGGGTAAATTGGGCAGTGCCCCATCAACCCTGTTTGCCTTCAGTCTTATTTACACACAGTTCTTACATTATAATATGGATTTTCCTCTTCCTTAAGTCCCGATCACTATATTTTTTTAAAAAAATTCCCAGTGACTGAATCAAGAGCTTGTGTCCATCACATCACATCCACAACCAGGTTGCAGAAGGTGAGCTGGTATTTTATGATGACCACAAAATGCTTCAAATGATTATGTGGCCCATAATCACGTCACTAAGAGTCCACATGAATCACTCCTATACTTCACACTTGGCCCTAGCCTTTTCCAAATTTTCATCCAATTTGGATGCATAATGCAAGAAGTGCGCAAGAGAAGGTCATAGAAAAGAACCATGGCAATCAATGGCGAGTAACAGTCAAATAGGTGTAGGAGAAACGGATGCTATTGAAAGAGTGTCATTCAGGTCATACCAGAGCTTAGAAAGTTAATTTTGAAAAGGATTTAGTTTTGGTTGAGTTTCAACGTGTCCCAAAAGCCACTAATCCCAGTTAACATTCATCCCTTGACAAAACCAACTAAGCTGGTTAGGTCTATAGATGGACTACAACCCTCATCATCCTGAGCCAGCCTAGGCAATGGTCAGGGATGATGGGAGTTGTATTACAAACAATATTTGGGGGACTCAAGGTTGAAGAACGCTGCTTTAACAAATGAAAAATCCCCCAACATGATTGCACATATTTTTGTAAATCAATAAAATCTTTAATAAATAAAAAACACACTGGCTAATTAGATCCAAAAAAGTATTATTTGGGCAGATACGGAAAGTACTACAACAGATTGAAAGCAGCATAACACTGGACATTATACTTAAGCACAGTATTACAAAATGTAATGAAAAGACCCATTTTTTCATGAACCTATTACATTGTTTTCTATGTATTATTTTATAATAGGTAAGTGGGATCATTACTGCTATAACCAGAGGTTTTTTCTTTCCTCAAATCATACACATATATCATTATGGAAAATGATTAGTTATTAATTATTATTTTTTCTGTTCTTTTTTTCTTTTTCTTTTTCTAGTTTTTGTTTTTTATTCTTTTTGAGGGGGGATTAAGTGTGGATAGATGGTGGGATGGATACTCACTTGCATCTCTCCTGCCAACCTGGAGTCTCTTGGTGGCAGAGGGGGGTTCCGGGAGTGGGAGGGAGGGGTGGGAAGAAATTCAATCATAAAAAGGAACCACTGTCGACTGCCCGCTTTTCGGGGGATCCTCTTGTGGGAGGAGAGGGCCCGTGGAGGGTGGACAGAAGTAGGTGGAAAATTGGTTATGTATTTTTATGTATGTTCTTTTATTATGTAAAATCAATAAAATATAATTTTAAAAAAATCAAATCATACACATATAGTAGGTGATACGTTTTTCCAATTGTTAGCAGATGATTTTATCTATTTGTTGGGGAGGAAAACACTGCAGTAATCAACATCCATTATCTTAAAACCGTCCTTTGCATATGAATACATAAAAAGGGAGGTGCCCTGCTCCTTTTGGTGACAGCCGACTTGACCTCAGGTGGCTCTGACACACAGGTGCTCTGATGATACAGTGAACCTGTGAACATCTTCCCAAGCCTATGGATGCTGGAGGAACGTGAGATTCCAAAGAAAAAACTCAAAAGAGGGGGGAAAGGTGCCCTGAGGTCTTTGTGGTGTTGATCTCATCTTTTCCTATTGACTTATAAAAATGTACACACATTGCTAATTGGAACACTTAGATTAAAAGGAATGACCTCTAGCAATAGAGCTCAGATGGTATAACCAACTAGGGAGCAATCATGCCCTGTTGAGTCACAATGGTGACGTTCAGCCGCATGGGTCCAATGAAAAGGTCCATTCCCTTCTCTGGAGCATTTGAATTCATGAAGCCGTCCTTCTCAAGTGCCCTCTGGTGTGTGCTTGACAGGAGGTTTGCAATGTGATGAGCCTCAAATGCCTCTAATTATAGACCTTGGGGAAAGTCTCTTGAGGTGGAAGATGTGAACCAACACAACGAACATGGGATTGGGAGGTGGAAAGCGCAGCACATAGACATGTGCTTTGGGTAGCGATGAAGAATGTGTCCATTCATTGGCGGTGCCTCATTTCCTAGGGGCTGGGTGCTTAGTCCTGTATAAAACGATCCTCTTTCCCCAAGCTCTTCACTCATCCGCTTGAATCTCCATTGTGCTTCCAAGTTCCGACTGCTGTACAAGGTACGTTTGAATTTAATTGCCGGTTATTTGGATAGCCTTAAACTTCTTACAGAAACCATATCCATAATTAGAGTTATTGGGTAGATTTACGGGAACTACCTGCAGGACAAGATCCATCAGGTTTTCTTCTTTACAACTTTATTCCACTTCACTCCTTACAGAGATTTTTTTTTAATAATAGAAGGAATGAATTTGAAAATAATAATAATAATAATCCTTTTCAGAATTTCGTTCCTTATTTTCAGTTGTTCTTCAGATATTATGTCATTTAGCATTTTGGTTAAATGTTCGCCTAATGCTGGATCTCTCTCGTTGGGATCCCAGACTAATAGACTTCAAGTTTCTATAATATATTGAGTTCTGTCTTACCATGTTGATATGTATTGGGCTCACAGGCCATGGCTGAAATAACAACAGAGTTGTCAAGTATAGTTTCTATAACTGATAATTGTCAGGGAATTGGAATGTACTGAAGGCATAACGAGAAGATAAAAATGTATTGTGTCTTTCTCCATGCATGCATGGATGTGAGTACAGCATGGTTTGATTACTGAAACCAACTCTTCACTTTTTTTCAGCTCTGCTCCATCAAAATGGCCTGTTGTCAAAACAAGACTCAGTGTTGTTCCAAGTGTGGCTGCTCTCCTTGCTGCTGTTCACAGACTCAGAGCTGTTCCAAGTGTGGCTGCTCCCCCTGCTGCTGCCACAAGGCTAAATGCTGTTCCAAGTGTGGTTGCTCCCCCTGCTGCTGCCACAAGGCTAAATGCTGTTCCAAGTGTGGTTGCTCCCCTTGCTGCTGCCACAAGGCTAAATGCTGTTCCAAGTGTGGCTGCTCCCCATGCTGCTGTTCCCAGAGCCAGAGCTGTTCCAAGTGTGGTTGCTCCCCCTGCTGCTGCCACAAGGCTAAATGCTGTTCCAAGTGTGGCTGTTCCCCTTGCTGCTGTTCCCAGTCTTGCTGTTCTAGATGTGGCTGCACTCCCTGCTGTTGTCGCAAGTTGACCTGCTGCTCCAAGTGTGGCTGCTCCCCCTGCTGTTGCCGTTCCCAGCCCCGCTGCTACTGCCCTCGCTGCTGCAACCAGTCCTGCTGCTCTCCGTGCTGCTGTTCCCGTTGTCGCCGCAGCCCCTGCTGCTGTTGCAATCAGTGTGGCTCTTCCCCCTGCTGCTGTTGCAACCAGAGTTGCTGCGTCCCCTGCTGCTGCGGCCAGACCTGCTGCTCTACTTACCAGTACAAGTGCTGAAACTGCTAACAGGGCCTTGGATTTGAAAAACAACAGCTGCATGTCAGCCCAGATCTTGGCAGCAAAACCCAGCATTCTGCTTGCTAGCTCAACACTCAGAATGTAGGGATGAACGTCACCACAAACCCCATACTCAAAGACATGCCAGTTGCCTTCCTGTTGAGAGAGATGCCTCAAGCTTTGTCCCTGCCTCCTTCATGAAATTTAAGATTATTCTCTTTAAAACATATTGGAAACCCCTAAAAGTGCCTTGATATGTTCATGAAATATGTATGGTGTTCTATGTTTTCCTTTCAGTGTATTGGGTGGTTTTTTTTTTCCCTTTCTCTAGCTTTTCCCAATGTCCACTAATAAAATTCTGAATTCCTGGCAGTATCTTGTGTTGTTGATCATTGGCCTAACCTTGCCAGCTCTTCATATCTTCTGGCTTTAAAGCCATCTTCCTGATCTGAGAGTTTTCTGCATTCAATGCAACATTCCCTCGTGCTTGCTAGCAGATCACGCATTTAGCAGGAGCATAGCTGTCAACTTCCGGATTGGAAAATAAGGGATCAGCAGCCTCACCCAGCGGCGCGGCACCGGAAATTGGTTCTGTGCATGTCCAGACATGTGCAGAAGCGATTTCTGGTGCCCAGACATGGGCAGAGCTGCACCGGAAATCAGTTCTGTGCATGCCCAGGCATGTGCAGAGGCGATTTCCGGCAGCGCTCGGCAAGTGAGCCAGCAGCCGGACAAGGCATTTTACCGGGCGGCGGCTGGCTGCTCGCTCGCAGGGGGGGGGCAAGTGGAGCCTCCCTGGCCAGCAGGGAGGGAGATGAACTGCTTGCTTCCTTATCTGGGAAATTTACGGGATATCTAGCAATCTGGGATAGCAGCGGGAAACAGATTGAAATGAGGGAGTTTCCCGCAAAAAACGGGAGGGTTGACAGCTATGAGCAGGAGTCCAGATGCAGTAAGGTCCAACCCTGCATACTCAATGTGCCTCTCAGTTTGATTATTGTTTCTTTATTTCACCCTGCTATTCATCTAACTAACTCTTGATGGTGTATTCCTCATTTTTTTCTGCGACAGAGAAATCAAGGTGATCTATGAATACAGGTTTCCCCAGTTTATAGTAAATATTCTAGCCATTTACTTTTTTTAAAAAACATACAAAAGCAATAAAAGAAAAACAAAAACAAAACAAAAACAAAAATATAAAAATACAAAAAAAGATGAAAAGAAAAAAAGAAGGAAAAACATCTTATTTATAACCTTTAACATAACAATATCATTCTGGACTGCCCCGACTCCCCCCACTCTGGGTCCCTTATAATAACCATATAAGCAATGTTCTGTAACTCTGCTATTTTCCTTTACACATTACAATTTTATCATTTTTATTACACCACTATCCATGTCTAATCTTACCCACTTTCCCAATATTTTATCTTAAATTTCTTCCCTTAGTTTAATATTTTACCAAAAATGCAATTATTATTCAAATCTTGAAATTCTATTCTCCTTTCTTAATTATCTATATTTAGAACCATCCCCCCTTTTGCTGGAGCCAAATTTCCCAGACATTTCAGTGAATTCCTAATGTCAAGCCAGTTTCAGACCATTTAAATCCATCCATTACAATACCCCTTTAAAAATCACCTCATTCCCACACTTTCCCCCCAAACCCCCCAAATTTGATTCCAGATCTTCTGTCGTCTCTTCCATGCTGCCCAACCCACTTCCACTGTCTTTGCAATGTTCTTTAATTCTGTGGAAAGAAACCAGTCCTTTGCAGTGTCCAATTCCAGACCAACTTCCATTTCTCCACTTTTTCTACCCAGTACCCAGTGCAGACTTTGGACTCCCTCTCTCACTAGGAGTCCAACAGTATACACTGTTTCTTTTTTGAGGCCTCCTTGTATCAAGCCAAAGTCCTGTTCCACATCTCTCACTTGCGGAACAATGTATCCTTCGTCTTTTTCCTCTTCTTCCAATATTTGTGTTTGGGCATCTTGCAAGTCTTCTTTATTCATTAAAATCATTCCTTTCTCAAATCCATTTTTTGCATCAAAACAGTCATTTCTCTCTCTCCACAATTTATTAGCCTCTCTCAGTTGCTTGTTATTCTCATCCAATTCCTGTTTAATCTCCAACAGTAACGCAGAAATCCTTTGCCAAGCCAAGTCTTGTGATGGTGTTGTTATGGCTACAGCCATCTTTGATATCTCAAATTTCATATTAGTCCAGCAGGTTGTATGGCCGGAAATGGCAGGGATCAGATTTCTTCTTCTCTAACGCCATTTTTAAGTCCAAACTGGATATATTCTTCCTTTAACACCATTTTCCCAAATAGTTTCTAAAGTCTTAATCACTACATTTGATATTTTTTAAACATTCTTTATTATTGCCATATTCTAAATACCATTCACTGACCCATCCGGAAACCCGGGTCCAGCTTCCAGAGGGACTTTCTTTTATTAAATTGTCGTTTTGCAGGATCCACCACTTAATCAATCCTCTCCCCTGTGCATGCTACAAAGGAGGGTTTTTAAGTCCACTTTCTGGTAAATTCAATGTATCCCACTTTATCAACTTAGGGTTGTTTCATTGCTTCACAGTCTCTCGGAGGGGGGTAATCAACTCCCTTTTTAAATCACCCCCTGCAGCCAATTCTAATTTTTCCCCCGATATTTTTTTCCGTAGACAGCTTTTTGCTGTCAGGTTCGAATATAAATTCCTTACTTGAAAGAAGGAAGGAATCCACCGCTCTCCGCTGTCGGCACGTAGCTTCACTTTGCGAGGGTGATGATTTCACTCAAAATGGCCCCCGCCACTTCCACTCAGACTCTCTCCACTCAGACTCGTCCCCAGGACACTCTACCTAGGGCTCTTTTGGGGAGGTGTGGCGCTATCACACCTCCCCCCCCCTCACGGAGCTGGGTTGCCTCGGAGCTCGAGGCAAACCCCGTCGATTACAGCGCTTGCGGTGGCCGGAAGTGACCTATTCTAGCCATTTACACCCCTAAGGTCTTTACAACATAAAATATACATCTAGGTATATATCTTCTCTCATATATATATATATATATATATATATATATATATATATATATATATGATAACTTCTCTCTCTCTCTCTCTCACACACACACACAATATATATATATATATATATATATATATATATATATATATATATATATATATATATATATATATAGTGTTTGTGTGTAAAGCAGGCATCCCCAAACTGTGGCCCTCCAGATGTTTTGGCCTACAACTCCCATGATCCCTAGCTAACAGGACCAGTGGTCAGAGATGATGGGGATTGTAGTCCAAAACATCTGGAGGGCCGGAGTTTGGGGATGCCTGGTGTAAAGTTATCATCACACAGCCTCCATTGGAAGATTTGTACTGCTGGATTCGCTTGACATCAGGCTTGGATAGGGGAGCAAAAATGAAGGCAGGTTGCACAACAGTTTAATCCACAGTATAGTGGCTATTGCAGGGGCCAGGAAACCTTTTCAGCAGGAGCCGGTCCACTGTCCCTCAGACCTTGTGAGGTGCTGGACTATATTTTGAAGAAGAAGAAATGAACAAATTCCTATGCACCACAAATAACCCAGAGATGTATTTTAAATAAAAGGACACATTCTACTCATGTAAAAACACGCTGATTCCCGGACCGTCCGTGGGCCGGATTTAGAAGGCGATTGGGCCGGATCCAGCCCCTGGGCCTTAGTTTGCCTACCCAGAGGCTATTGAGTAATGAGATACGAAAGTATTCAGGGAATTTGGAACAGGGTTGGAAAGGGACAGTTGTTGTTTTTAAAATAAAATCAAAATACAAGAAGAAATAACAGAGTTGAGCACAACATAGTTAACCGAAAACCTCGCACAATGGAGCTTTGCCCAACTGCCTCCTTGCTATTCTGAAACCTTGTTTTAAAGCACCAGTTTGCTGTTTCAGCAGGTTTCCGTAGAAAGCCTCTCCAACCACCTTTGCAGCTTACTGGGTGGGTTTCACAACCAACTGTCCCTTGGCTTGCCAACGGAGACTGTTCCACCACATCTGCCTTCTTCTCTTTTTTATCAAAAATGTTTTTATTACTTTTACATATAATCACATTATATCCTCTTATTATAACTCTTTGGCTCAACAGAGCCTAACAACTTCCCGCCCGCCCGCCTAATGGTTTACAAAATTAACTTTTGCATCCTTGCATCCTTCCTCTCCTATTCTTGTTATATCATTACCTAAAGTATTAAATTACTCCACCTGAATAAGTATCCATTTCATCTTACAAATCTTCAGGTAACCCTGCTAGTGATGTTAATTGCTTACAGTTGTCTTTTAATTATAATATAAATTTATTCCAGTCTTTTTGGAATGTCCGATCTTGTTGGTTCTGGGTTCTTCCCGTCAGCTTTGCCTGTTCCGCAAAGCCCATCAGCTTCATCTGCCACTCTTCTTTTGTTGGTACTTTGTGTTGCTTCTGTTTTGGGGCTCAGAAATTCTTGTCGCAGTTGTTGCATATAAGAACAATTTTTTTATCTTGTCTTTGTATCTCTTTTGTATCTCATTCCAGGCCTTACCAGCCTTTCTTGCCATCTTCCTCAGTAGCTCTTAGCTTCAGTTTTGAGCTTTCCAGTGAATAATCTGTTCTACCACACTCCATGATCCCAGTTATGGCCATGACTCATTATCGTGCTCTAGCTCAGTGTTTCTCAACCAGTGTGCCTCCAGATGTTTTGGGACTACAACTCCCATCATTCCTGACCACTGGTCTTGCTAGCTAGGGATGATGGGAGTTGTAGTCCCAAAACATCTGGAGGCACACTGGTTGAGAAACACTGCTCTAGCTGACCAACATACTCCAGGTATTTGTCATTCAACCGAACTGTAGGCTGAGAATCATGTGTTGGCCACGTAACCAAGGCGTTCACCTCATAATCCTTCAGTGGCATTTGATTTATGGGCTGCCAATATAACTCTGGAATAGGTTCTTAGATGTGTTGCTCAAATAACTAAAGGATTGGCCATTCAAATCTATGGTAACGCCTGGGTTATGTGTTCATCAACACACAACCAAAGAGTTGGTCATATACATTTTAATGAAGTGGTCAGGAAGAAATAGATGCAACTGGGTGGAAGGAACAGAAAGTTTCAGTAGACACCAAACAGGGTGCGTTACAAAACATTTGGGTGATAGACATTGGCTGTCCAAAAGTAGTCTTTTTCAGATTAGACCCATTGACTTTAATCGGCCTATGTTATTCATGTCTATTAATTTCAATGGGAAAACTCTGAGTAGGACTGACACAGACTATAACCCAGTGGACTGCTGCTGACAAAGGCCCACTCAGAGTAAACCCATTGAAATGAATTGACTTAAATTAGCAACATTGATTAATTTCAATATGTCTGCTCTAAGTGGTCATTTTAACATTTCAAAACTTGGCTTCTTTCCCCCTCTTTCTGCAGTTTTTTTAAATTTTAAATTTATTTTTAATATGAATATCATTTATTCATCTACTTTAAAGATATACTCTTAAGAAACTGCAGGTTATGACAATAATCCTGCCAATGTTCTTACTTTTTACAATTTATCTGTAAATATTCAATAAACCATTTCCATTCTTTTAATAAAAAGTTTATTACCTTGATTTCCAGTTATTTTAAACATATTTTTCAATTAATTAACCTTATTACAAGACCACCACGTCTGATAAAAAGAACATTCTTTCCCTCTACATTTCCAGCACTTATTTGATTTAGATTTATACATTTTTGCCAATTTACTCGGTGTTAGATACCATCAATGTATCATTTTCATATAATTATCTCTTAGACCATAACATGCCGTAAATTTTGTATCCTTATTCCACAATCATTCCCATGCTTCCATGTCTATACTATGACCAATATCTATTGCCCAATGTATCATTGAGGATTTTACTTGCTCATCATTTGTCTCCTATTCCAATAATATTTTATACATTTTAGACAGCACTTTTACATTACATTCCAATAGGTCTCTTTCTAGTTGTGATATTTGTTCCCCAAACCATCATATCACATATTTATTAAATACTACATTAAAATGAGGATATTGTATCCACATGGAGACCCACTGAAGTTGATAGACGTAACTAATTTAGCAGGGGTGGATATGGCTAATATCTTCTTCGTCTTCTTTGGCAATCACTCATAGCTGAGTAAGATTGTCTTCCATAATCATGGTTTTAATAATGAGTCCTTAAGTGACTGCGGAGACCAATTCTGGATCCACACATCCTTCCACAGTGGGGACATTGGTTTCCGGGCAGGAGTTGATCACGGTGAGGGTTTGCCAAGTGTGCCTTCCTCTTAGCAAGTTTCTCCCTTGCATCCTGAGTTCGAGTGTCTTCAAAACCCCTTACACCTTTGGTAAAGGCTGTTCTCCAATTGGAGCACTCACAGGCAAGTGTTTCCCAATTGTTGGTGTTTAAACTACATTTTTTAATATTTGCCTTGAGACAGTCTTTAAACCTCTTTTGTTGACCACCAGCATTACGCTTTCCATTTTTTAAGTTCAGAATAGAGTATTTGCTTTATATGGCACCCTGAGCAAGGACAAAATCTGGTGCCCGCTTCTAAATATTTCTTCTTCTCACAACAATTCAATCATTTATCATTTTGCAACTCTCTTGGCTCAGCGCCCTGTGCAGAGGAGCCACCAACACAGAACTAGATTCAGCACTGGACTTAGATTCTTTTATTTCCACAGTTCTGCTCTCTATATAACTTAGTTGTCTACAATTCTATGTGTTCATCATGTAACCAAAGGTTCAGGCACATAACCCCTACATTCTTAAACCTACATTGAACATGCTCTTTACTCTTATCCAGAGGGAAGACACGAGACAGTGAGAAACACAAAATTCTGTTGCATTAAATGTCCTGAAAATGTGTTATTGAGTGGATCTACATGCTCCCCATTCTTACCCAGAGGGAAGAGATTTAAAACGCCACATATATTTGTGAAAGCAGATAAGGATATGAGTCTTTTGGTAGCAGCTGGCATTTTCTTGTATGATGCAGAACGTAACGCAGGCCCTCTGATGGTACAGTGAGAAACACAAAAATCTATTGCTGGAGCCCCCAGGAGGAGAGGGTCCTATTGTGCTTGAATCCTGCTTGCATGTTTCCCATGGGCAGATCTGGTTGACCACTGTGAGAACTAGATAGTGGACTGGATGAGCCATTGAGTTGACCCAGTAGATTCTTCTTACATTTTTATGGTATCATTTTGGGGTGGGGAGAGGGCACAGAAGAGAAGGAAAAAATACCCTGATACCTTTGAGATGTTGAACTCATTTTCCCATTTTGACGTATAAAACTGAACATGTATTGCTAATTACAGCACCTAGATTAAAAGGAATTTATGAGCTCAAGCAATGAAGCTCAGGTGGAATAACAAACTATTGAGCAATCCTGCGCTGTTGTGTCATGGGGACGTTCAGCCACATGGATCCAATGAGAAGGTCCATTCCGTTCTTGCCAGTGTTGCTATTCAATAAACCACACTTCTGAAGTTACCTCCGCAGAGTGCGTGCGATGTGAGGTTTATAGCGTGATAAGCATCAAATGCCGCCTAATTACAGACCTTGGGGAAATGCTCTCATAGTACAAGATGTGGATAAACTCAACGAATATGTGATTGGTAGAGAGTGGATGCAACACATAGACATGTGCTTTGAGTAGCAATGAAGCATGTGTCCATTCATTGGTGGTGCTTCATTTTCAAGGAGGCAGGGCTCTTGGAGCTCTACAAAAGGAACCTCTGTCTCTGAGCTCTTCACTCGTTGACTTGAATCTCCATTGAGCTGACAAGTTCTGACTGCTGTACAAGGTAAGTTGAATTCAATTGCTGGGAAACTGATAATTTAGGTAGCTTAGAATGTCTTCCAGAACTCTAGTCCTGAAATTTGTGTTATTGGGTGGCTCTACCAAAAATACTTGAAGGATCAGATCCATCCGGCTGTCTACTTTACTGCTTGATTTTTGATGTGCTCTTTGCTGTGATTGAGAACCATACATTTCTGATGGCAACTATTTAAATCTTCTGAGACTATTCAGATAATTTCTGAATATTGACCTAATACTGGATAGGCCAAACTCAAGGAAGTGTGAAATCCATGGGATCGTTCTGAGGGCTTTGTTCTGGATCTATTCAGATTTTGAGTTTAAAGGGGCAGATTAAAGTTGATACTGGACTTGGGCAGATTGGGTCGAATTATCCTTTGATTGTTCTGGATGAAGCCAATTGCATAAGGAGCAATCTAGAGCTGCAAAGGGAATTGCATATCTGAAAACATTTGAGGGTTGGTATGCAACATTCTTTGAATGCATCGGAAAGCAAGTAGACATATCTGAAGGCTTCCTAAATAATATGGAACAGACTGAAAGGGTTAAGTTGCTCAGGTTTCCGATTCAGAGGGAGTGGGGAGGGAATCACATTCAAACTATTGATTTTGATTGCATATTAAAACATCAAGTGATGAACATTGGGAATGTTCAATAAAGAAGATATATGTAGGCTATTTCATTTCTTCCTTCAGTTGAAAAAGCTAAAATATTATATGAACATAATAAATTTAATTATAAATTATTGAATAATAGAACGAGCAATTATAAAATAAATAATAATAATGAGGCTGAACTGTAATGAAAGGAGCCTGAAGAGAAAAGAACTTTAGGAAAATAATTATTTCCAAGACGTACACATATTGAACAATGCATATTGAACATACCGTGGTTTGATTACACAAAATCCTTATTTGTTTCTTTCAGCTTCATTCCCTCAAAATGTCCTGTTGTGGAGGCCAGCGTTCCTACTGTTCCAGATGTGGCAGCTCTCCCTGCTGCTGCCAAAGCCGTCAAATCTGTTCCAGATGTGGCTGCTCTCCCTGCTGCTGCCGGGGGCATAGCTGCTGTTCCAGATGTGGCTGGTCTCCCTGCTGCTGCCGGGGGCGTAGTTGCTGTTCCAGATGTGGCTGCTCTCCCTGCTGCTGCCGGGGGCGCAGCTGCTGTTCCAGATGTGGCTGCTCCCCATGTTGCTGCTGTAGCCGGGGCTATTGCAACCAGTCTCGCTATACTTGGCAGCCGTACAGGTTCTGAGCACTTTAGAAATGGTTAACTGGGCTCTGGATCTGAAGCTTGATAGCAATCCTAACACCCAGAAGCGAAAGCCAGCTGGCTGTTTGCCAGCCCAAAACCTGAGATATTGAGATCAATGTCAAAAAATATATATTTAATGTCTGCTTGTTGCCTTCCTGAGTTAACCTCACAGTTAGACGCCTCCAGCTTCATTCCTGTATCCCCCCCATGGAACTGAAATTCTTCAATCGGTCTCAAAAATCCAGATGAAAGAGTATTTTTTTCTGCAAATAGGTGGTGCTTTCATTTTCTCCGCGGTGTCTGGGATATGAATGAATAAATCTGAATTCGTGGCAATGCCTTGTGATGTTGGTCTGGTCTGTCTTCTATGAAATCACCACCCATCCATTCACAACCATCATTATTTATTAAATTTGTATACTGTCCTTCACCCAAAGATCACAGGGTAGTTCACAACATAAAAACACAAACTGAAAACACAAAATACATAATAAAACAAAGAAGAGTAAAATAAAGCGGTAACACACATACATACACACACACACACATGCAGAGAGAAAGAGAGAGAGAGAGAAGACCATAGAATGTTAATCATACAAACATCTGGTTAAAGAGATATTATCATTTATTAAATTTCAGTGGGTCTCCTCTTTGTTGTCAACTGAGTTTTGCCAACTCAGGAAATGACCAACAGTGCTCCTTGTACTGTTGGTCTGGTCTATTTCCCATGAAATCAGCACCTATTCATCATCATCATCATCATCATCATCATCATCATCAATTAATAAATTTGTGTACTGCCGTTCATCCAATTCACAACATAGAAACACAAAATACACAATAAAACAAAGACAAAAGCAAAAGAAACTAATAATCACCACTGACAAACACATTTAAAACCAGCCCCGAAATACCAGGGAGTCGCCTCTGGGATCAGGGGGCTGCGTGCAACCATGCAAAGGTCGCTCCCCATTGATGTGTGGAGCGGTCATTGCCATTTGTTAAATTTCAGTGGGTGACTTCTGGGAATAACTTAGACCACATTCATGCAATATGTCTGAAGCACTCTGGTGCTATTTTGATAGTCACTGCTTCCATCAAAGAAACCTGGGAGCTGTCATTTGTTATGGGTGCTGAGAGTTGTCAGGAGACCTCTGTTCCCCTCCCAGAGCGTCAATTCCCAAGGGAGCTTAACAATCCATTTACCTGGGGAACTCAAGGAATTGTAGCTCCTGGAGGGGAATAGGCTATCCCATGACAACTCCTAGCACCCTTAAGAAATGACAGCTCCCAGAATTATAGGGGGAACCCATGACAGCTAAAGATGTATCATAGTACTTGAGACATATGGTATGAATGTGGCCTTGGTTGAATATGATCCAAAGTTCTTGCTGTGTCTGTGAAATGGGGTGACATTGGATCCCAGGGTTGGTTTATGAATGGGTGGAGAAACCTTCTCCCAGGGTTGGTTTATGAATGGGTGGAGAAACCTTCTCCAGCCCAATGGCTGCTTTCCAGCCTGGGCAACTAATAAAACACAGCTCTTTGCCCTTCTGTGTACATAAGGTAAAAGTAAAGGGGCCCCTGACCATCAGGTCCAGTCATGTCCGACTCTGGGGTTGCGGCGCTCATCTCGCTCTATAGGCCGAGGGAGCTGGCGTTTGTCCGCAGAAGTTTTTCCAGGTCACGTGACCAGCATGACTAAGCCGCTTCTGGCGAAACCAAGCAGTGCACAGAAACGCCGTTTACCTTCCCGCCGGAGCGGTCCCTATTTATCTACTTGCACTTTGATGTGCTTTCGAACTGCTAGGTGGGCAGGAGCTGGGACCGAGCAACGGGAGCTCACCCCATTGCAGGGATTCGAACCGCTGACCTTCTGATCAGCAAGCCCTAGACTCTGTGGTTTAACCCACAGTGCCTCTGTGTACATAGGTCCCTGCTAATGCAACTCTGCCATTCCAGAGGAAGTTGGGGCAAAACTCCAATAAAAGCATAAAACAGAAAACTTTTTTTCTTTTTTTAAAAAATCAAATCCCTATCATACTCATATTCTGATGCTTGGAGAGACAATGGGAGGTATTTTTCTAAATTCCCCCATACTCTGGCCAATCAATTCTCTGCACTCATTAGCCAATTCCACAGCAATGCTGTGGCTATGGCAAAACTTCTTAACAAAAGAGGAGGATGGAGAGAGAACCAGAACAAAGGGAGGCCACACAACTTTCCTCTTTGCAGAGAAGCAACTGTGACAGACACTTCTGTCACGGACAAGAATTGGCTTAAAACAATTGTTAAATTCCTGCATTGACTATCAACAACAATCTTTATTACGGTCCAAAGACCCATCAATTTGTTACAAAGCGATACCCAATAAGGACATCCTGCCTTCAGGTTTCAAAAACATTTTGTTCAAACTCAGAGTTGAGATCATTGATTCTTGCAACCACCGATAGAAACTTCACCACTGCTAATGTTCTAGCTTCTAGCATTTGACCGGTCTTCCAATAGGAACTTGATATACTGTAATACTCCTCTGATTTTCCTGGGGTCAGGGCATTGACTATCTGTCCAGAATGAAAGTGTGTATGAACTTTGATAAAAGCAAAATAATGGTTTTGGGGATTTCATGTAAGAGCTACAGCTGGGTATTTGGTGGGAAACCCATACAGCGGGTATTTAAATTCAAGTACCTGGGAATTACATTCCATCATAGGCTTCTATGGTCCTCACTGCGTGCAATGGTGGTGAATGCCAGTAAGATGTCTATGTAGGCTATAATGTGTTTCTTCATAAGAAGAGGTAATTCACATATCCCCTCTGCCCTTAAGGTCTTCAACGCCAAAATTCTAGCTCAATTGCTTTATGGTATTCCAGTCTGACCTGCTAGGGTTTACCCAGCTGGTTGAACGAGTGCAGGCAGCTTTCCTTTTTAAGCTTTTTGCTGTCCCACAAAGTGAACCCTACGCAGCCTTGTGAGGTCAACACAAGGTAGAGACTGTCGCCTGGGTGAGATTTCTTCTATGCTGGCTAAACACCTGCCTTTCAACAGATAAAGATCCTCTCCTCAGCGAAGTTTTGTTAGACCCCTTTCCTTCCCCAGGGCTACAACAGTTTAACATAAAGGTACAGCAACTTGGGCTGAACTTTTGCGATCAAGGTCCCTACCATCTCCCAAGGCTATAATAAAAAATAGATTGTGGGATATTGAACGCCAGGAACTAACAGTAGCAGCAGAGAAAACATGTTCCCCTCTTCACTTTCAACTTTCTTGGGCACATGAAATTAACCACAATTATCTTGAGTTCTTGCTTAACCCCCAAGAAAGAAGGGCATTTTCACTGGCCAGGTTCAACTCAAATCCATCAAACCTCCTTTGGGGAAGGTTCTTGGGCATGATGGAAGGAGAAAGAATTTGCCCATGTGAAGACCTCCTGGTGGAAAACCTTACACATATGGTTCTTAAATGTAAACTACAGTGGTACCTCTACTTACGAATAACTCTACTTATGAATGGAGCTCCATCCGCCATCTTGGATGTGGTTTAGATAGGATTTTTTCTACTTACGAATTTTTAGATAGGGTTGCTTCGACTTACGATTTTTTTCTCCCAATGCATTCCTATGGGATTCGACATACAATTTTTTTTTACTTACGAATGTGCGTTCTGAATACATTAAATTCGTAAGTAGAGGTACCACTGTATATGCTGATGTCCGCCAGCAATTCCTAGACCAACTCTGCATCCCCGATTGGAAACCAGAGTTGGAGGTCATACATTTTCTATTACTGGGGAATGATCATGAGCTCACCAAGTTAGTCACTAAATATCTCTATTTGGTTTTCTGTTGTCGAAACACATTGCAGATGTCTGATCTGTAAGAGCTGTTCGGCAGTGGAATTTCAAATCAAATCAAAGTTTATTGCATTAGCCATATAGCCATAGCAACTTTCGCACAGCAACATAGAATACAACAAATACAACTATAACATTAAATATAAAATCCAACTGAGTGCGACTGATAAAGTAAAAGACAAAGCAAGACCTGTCGACTGTGAGTGTAACAGGCAGTGGAATTTGCTACCAAGGAGTGTGGTGGAGTCTCCTTCTTTGGAGGTCTTTAAGCAGAGGTTTGATAGCCATATGTCAGGAATGCTTTGATGGTGTTTCCTGTTTGGCAGGGGGTTGGACTGGATGGCCCTTGTGGTCTCTTCCAACTCTATGATTTTATGATTCTATCTCCCTGGTGATGTGACAATCGACTGCTTTGCCTCTTTTCTTTTGGCTAATGTTTTGTGCCACTGGGGAGGTGGTAATTCTGTATTGATTTGTTATGGATGTTTGTATGTGATGCCAATAAAAGGTTTGATGATGATGAACCAATATAAAACACTTACTAATACATTTATATTTTTATAAAATTATCTATATACACCAGTATTCATAAAAAAGACCACAACAGTTTACAATTGTACATACCATATAATAATAATAAAAAACATACAAAAAGTCAAACTGAGAGATCAGCAAACTCTTGTGGAAACATGTACAGTAAAACCTCGGTTGTCGAACGTAATCCGTTCTGGAAGTCCGTTAGGCTTCTGAAACATTTGACAACCGAATCACAGCTTCCAATTGATTGCAAGAGTTTCCTGCACTCAGCAGAAGCCACTTCGAAAGTTCGGCTTCCGAAAAACGTTTGAAAACCGGAACGTTTACTTCTGGGTTTTCGGCATTCGGGAGCCGAATCATTTGAAAACGGAACCGTTCGGGAGGCGAGGCTTGACTGTGTTCCTAATTGCCAGCCTCAGCCTAGTGGAACAGAAAAGCCTTCAGGAGGGATTTAAAAGTTGAAACAGAAGGTTCCTGTTGAACTGAGCTGATAACACTAATGGTTTGGTTTCCTGTTGTCAAGTGAGTCTTGCCAACTCAGGAAGTGAGCAACAATGCTCATCTTGCAGATGATCTCAGTGACTGATATGAGGTACCGGGGGTTCAGATGGTCTCTGAGGTACCTTGGACCTCAGCTGTTCAGGGCTTTGAAAATGAACACAAGGACCTTGAACCTGCCTCAGGGGTAGATGGGCAGCCAGTGAATATGCTTTAACAATGGTATTAAGAGATGCCTCCATCAGACAGATGCCTCCATTGGCAATGTAGCTGGCACATTCTGCACCAGTTGAAGTTTCCAACCCAGGCCATAAGCATAATAACTCCCACTGGGACAATGAAACTTTCCCCTCTCCACCCCTGTGTGTGACCCGCACCATCCTCAAATCTGCTCCACAGGTTGGGGGAAACCCATGAAAATATAAATAAACCCCCAGAAGAAGCAGAATGACTGGTAATGATGGGAGTTAGAGTCCAGCAACATCTGGAGGACTGCAGGTCCCCTGAGCATGACAAACAGGGTGGGGGAAACATCTTCTGCATGTTTCAAACATTTGAAAGGTGGTCAGAAAAAGAATTGTTTGTTTACTATGCTGCTAAGGCTCCAGGAGTGAAGGTTTTAACCAGAACAATGGAAACACTTGCTGAAAGGCTACATCATATTGTTACAATCCAAATCTTTTCACATATAAAGTCATGAGTGCCTAGATTTCACACATAACTTCCAGCTCACCTTTTGAGCATGGGTGTTAGGTGTGATAATCATGAGGTATTGCATCACAAGCACACCACTGGATCTTAGCCAGAGGGTTTGAGGTAGAACTGATGACAGTACTTGCGTAGAAGAGCAATTACTAAAATCAGGCTTGGCTTCATCTAACCAAAGTCCACCCGGTACAGAGTTCTGTTTTCAACAGAGGACAGCAAGGTGCAAGTAAGCAGAACATGAAAGACCACACCCTTTCTTCTTGTTTGCCCATCCTCCTCCTTCTCAGAGATACACAACATTTGGGACAGTTTAGTGTAGAGGTGTGATGGCCTGGGACTCGGACTCGGAACCAGAGGAGTCTCAGTCTGCACCGGATCCTCTGCCTCAGGCATCGGCTGAACCAAGTCTGGGTCCTGATTCTGAGGAGCCTCAGTTGGCACAGATTCCCCCACAATAAGCACCAGCTGGGCCGAGTTAGGGACCTGAGCCTGTCCTGGCTCCAGATGTAGGAAATACCTCATTGCCATCAGTTAGGTCATCACCAACAGCTGACCCACAACCCGCTGGGTCAGGAGAGGCTGAGGTGGCTCCTGGGTCTAGTAACCCACCCGTGTCTCCCGAGCTGCAGATACTCAGGTCTGAGAGGAGAGACCTGAGTACTCGCAGGAGGAGTGCTTGCCTTCAGGCGAGACAGGGTGGTGAGTCGTCAGGGGATCGGGTGGTGAGTCGTCAGGGGATAGACTCTGCCCCAGGTTGCGGGAGCAACATTGCTGTTTGCCAGATCCTGCCTGTGTTCCTGTTCCTGACCTTGTCTGGCTTCCTGCCCTGCACCCTGCTTTGGCTACATTGGGCTGACTCTATGTGGACTCTTTGGACTGAGGACTGGATTTGGACCTCATTTATTGGATTACCCCTGGGACCAGCACAAGAGGAAAGCTGCCATAGAGGTGACATGGCATTGCAAGTTTATAAAATCATACATTGCATGGAGAAAGCTAATAGAGAAAAACATTTGTACCTTCTCTCGTAATTCTACTACTTGCGGATATCCAATAAGGCTGAATGTTGGCAGATTCAGGACAGATTCAAGCATTTCTTCAAACCACACATAGTTAAACTATGGAATTCATTCCCACAAGAGGCAGTGATGGCCACCAACTTGGGTGGTTTTAAGAGAGGGTTGGCCAGTAGCCATGATGGTGTTCCTGTGCCTCCACAATTCAAGGCAGCAGTGCTTCTGAATGCCAGATTCTAGACACAACAGGAGGGGAGAGTCACTCAGGTGGTCAAATCCTGATGGTGAGCTACCAATTGGGAGATCTGGTTGGTTATTGTGAGAACAGGATGCTGGACTGGATGAGCCATTGCCCTGCTGCAGTAGCCTCTTCTGATGGGGAGAACCTGTGGACAGCTGTTGTTGGGCTCCAATTCCCTGCAACTCCAGCCAGAATGACTTTTCTTGTCCACCCCTTGCATTAATGTATTCATTCAAGTTGGGTGAAAAATTGGAAAAGGCTGGGGCCGTGTGAGAAATGTGGGGCTGATTCAGGTGCAATCTGAGCAACCAATTGTCAGGCTGCTGCCAGCAACTTTCATGGCTGGTTGCCAAGGAATGTACAAAGACAAGGAATGTCCTTACCATCTGCTTTTTATTCAGTATTAGAGAGAGGGGGGCTTTAGAACCCAGCCTCTTGAATTATGGTGTTCTCCCGAGTGAATCTCCCCCTACCCCCTCTCTCCCCACTTCCTCATTCATCATCACCTCTTCTACTGGTGCTGATGAGTGCCCTCTTTTCTTTTAGCTCTTTGCTCTCCTACTTTCAATGTTTGCTGGGCTCTGGGATAGGGGCGTCTGGAATGCTTTCCAAGGACACTGTGTCCATCAGCTGTCACTCCCTGGTTCTTCTTCTTCTTCTTCTTCTTCTTCTTCTTCTTCTTCTTCTTCTTCTTCTTCTTCTTCTTCTCCTCCTCCTCCTCCTCCTCCTCCTCCTCCTCCTCCTCCTCCTCCTCCTCCTCATTATTTCCCATCATTTCACCTCATCTGCCTCTGAGCTGTGACCTCCCTCAAACCTCTGTTGTAATTCCGAACTATCTTCCTCTTCTCTGGAAGCATCAGGCTGGGGAGGGGGTCTCCACCATTCCTCCTCTGCCCAGTCCTTGACACCTATCTTCTATCTTTGTGGGCTGTGTGCAAGGAAATAACCCGCATAGCATTAAATTCAGAGCTGGACTTGGATTCTTTGATTTGCATAGGTCTGTTCTCTATATAACCTAGTTGGCTACAATCCTGTGTATACTCATGTAACCAAATCATTGGACATATAACCAATACAGCAGCTTTTAAGCCAATATTGACATGTTCTCCATCCTCACCCAGAGAGAAGCTACTAAAAATGCCACATAGATTTGTGAAAGCAGATGAGGATATGAGTCTTTTGGTAGCCAGCTGGCATTTTCTTGTATGATGCAGAACGTAACGCAGGCACTCTGATGGTACAGTGAGAAACACAAAAATCTATTGCTGGAGCCCACAGGAGGAGAGGGTCCTATTGTGCTTGAATCCTGCTTGCATGTTTCCCATGGGCAGATCTGGTTGACCACTGTGAGAACTAGATAGTGGACTGGATGAGCCATTGAGTTGACCCAGTAGATTCTTCTTACATTTTTATGGTATCATTTTGGGGTGGGGGGGAGGGCACAGAAGAGGAAGAAAAAAATACCCTGATGTCTTTGAGATGTTGATCTCACTTCCCCCTTTTGACGTATAAAACTGAACACGTATTACTAATCACAGCACCTAGATTAAAAGGAATTTATGAGCTCAAGCAATGAAGCTCAGACGGAATAACAAACTACTGAGCAACCCTGCGCTGTTGTGTCATGGGGATGTTCAGCCACATGGAGCCAGTGAGGAGGTCCATTCCATTCTTCCCAGTGTTGCTATTCAAGAAACCACACTTCTGAAGTTACCTCCCCAAGAGTGTGTGCGATGTGAAGATTATAGCGTGGTAAACATCAAATGGTGCCTAATTACAGACCTTGGGGAAATGCTGTCATAGTGCAAGATGTGGATAAACTCAATGAATATGTGATTGGTAGATAGTGGATGCAACACATAGACATGTGCTTTGAGTAGCAATGAAGCATGTGTCCATTCATTGGTGGTGCTTCATTTTCAAGGAGGCAGGGCTCTTGGAGCTCTACAAAAGGAACCTCTGTCTCTGAGCTCTTCACTCGTTGACTTGAATCTCCATTGAGCTGACAGGTTCTGACTGCTGTACAAGGTAAGTTGAATTCAATTGCTGGGAAACTGATAATTTAGGTAGCTTAGAATGTCTTCCAGAACCCCAGTCCTGAAATTTGTGTTACTGGGTGGCTCTACCAAAAATATTTTAAGGATCAGATCCATCCGGCTGTCTACTTTACAGCTTGATTTTTGATGTGCTCTTTGCTGTGATTGAGAACCATACATTTCTGATGGCAACTATTTAAATCTTCTGAGACTATTCAGATAGTTTCTGAATATTGACCTAATACTGGATAGGCCAAACTCAAGGAAGTGTGACATCCATGGGATCGTTCTGAGGGCTTTGTTTTGGATCTAGTCAGATTTTCAGTTTAAAGGGGCAGATTAAAGTTGATACTGGACTTGGCCAGATTGGGTCGAAGTATCCTTGGATTGCTCCATATGCAATTGGCTTCATCCAGAACAATCTAGAGCTGCAAAGGGAATTGCATATCTGAAAAACATTTGAGGGTTGGTATGCAACATTCTTTGAATGCATCGGAAAGCAAGTAGACATATCTGAAGGCTGCTTAAATAATATGCAACAGACTGAAAGTGTTAAGTTGCTCAGGTTTCAAATTCAGAAGGAGTGGGGAGGGAATCATATTCAAACTATTGATTTTGATTGCATATTAAAATCTCAAGTGGTAAGATTTGAGGATACTGAATAAGAACGAATTAAATGTTACAATTTGACATTCATCTGAAAAAGCTAAAATATTATATAGACATAAATAATGCTGAACAGAAAAGAACTTTAGGAAAATCATTATTTCCAAGATGCACACATATTGAACAATGCATAGTGAACATACCGTGGTTTGATTACAGTAAATCCTTATTTGTTTCTTTCAGCTTCATTCCCTCAAAATGTCCTGTTGTGGAGGCCAGAGTTCCTGCTGTTCCAGATGTGGCAGCTCTCCCTGCTGCTGCCAAAGCCATCAAGTCTGTTCCAGATGTGGCAGCTCTCCCTGCTGCTGCCAAAGCCGCCAAGTCTGTTCCAGATGTGGCAGCTCTCCCTGCTGCTGCCACAGGCGTAGCTGCTGTTCCAGATGTGGCCGTTCTCCCTGCTGCTGCCAGGGGCGCAGCAGCTGTTCCAGATGTGGTTGTTCTCCCTGCTGCTGCCACAGACGTAGCTGCTGTTCTAGATGTGGCTGCTCCCCATGTTGCTGCTCTAGCCGGGGTTATTGCAACCAGTCTCGCTATACTTGCCAGCAGTACAAGTTCTGAGCACTTTAGAAAATATTAAATGGGCTCTGGATCTGAAGCTTGATAGAAATCCTAACACCCAGAAGCGAAAGCCAGCTTGCTGTTTGCCAGCCCAAAACCTGAGGTATTGAGATCAATGTCAAAAAATATATATTTAATGTCTGCTTGTTGCCTTCCTGAGTTAACCTCACAGTTAGACGCCTCCAGCTTCATTCCTGTATCCCCCCATGAAACTGAAATTCTTCAATCGGCCTCAAAAATCCAAATGAAAGAGTCTTTTTTTCTGCAAATAGATGGTGCTTTCATTTTCTCCATGGTGTCTGGGATATGAATGAATAAATCTGAATTTGTGGCAATGCCTTGTGCTGTTGGTTTGGTTTGTCTTCTATGAAATCACCACCCATCCATTCACAACCATCATTATTTATTAAATTTGTATACTGCCCTTCACCCAAAGATCACAGGGTAGTTCACAACATAAAAACTCAAACTGAAAACACAAAATACATAATAAAACAAAGACAAAAGCAAAGCAAAGTGATAACACACACAGCCAGCACACACACATTAAAAAGCCATAGACTGTTAATATCTCTTTAACCAGATATTTGATGATCATTTATTAAATTTCAGTGGATCTCCTCTTTGTTGTCAACTGAGTCTCGCCAACTCAGGAAATGACCAACAGTCCTCCTGCATGATCTCAGTGACTGAGCTGAGATATAAGGGTTCAGGGGGTCCCTGAGGCAGCTCATCTGTTCTTATTGGCATTCATCTGTCTTGTAAACAATGGGGTGTGCGTCTTGGGCTGAAGTCAAACTACTGTTTTAGCAACACTGACGTGACTTCTCCAGAGTGCAAGCCTGGGCAATTTGTATGGATGTTCTGAGCTGCCCAGACAACAAGACCCACCCACCCCACTCAGCCTTGCTGATGTGGTCCAAAGCAAATCAATATGTTTGGCATCAGCTTAGCATCAGGACAGATTCAAGCATTTCTTCAAACCACACATAGTTAAACTATGGAATTCATTCCCACAAGAGGCAGTGATGGCCACCAACTTGGGTGGTTTTAAGAGAGGGTTGGCCAGTAGCCATGATGGTGTTCCTGTGCCTCCACAATTCAAGGCAGCAGTGCTTCTGAATGCCAGATTCTAGACACAACAGGAGGGGAGAGTCACTCAGGTGGTCAAATCCTGATGGTGAGCTACCAATTGGGAGATCTGGTTGGTTATTGTGAGAACAGGATGCTGGACTGGATGAGCCATTGCCCTGCTGCAGTAGCCTCTTCTGATGGGGAGAACCTGTGGACAGCTGTTGTTGGGCTCCAATTCCCTGCAACTCCAGCCAGAATGACTTTTCTTGTCCACCCCTTGCATTAATGTATTCATTCAAGTTGGGTGAAAAATTGGAAAAGGCTGGGGCCGTGTGAGAAATGTGGGGCTGATTCAGGTGCAATCTGAGCAACCAATTGTCAGGCTGCTGCCAGCAACTTTCATGGCTGGTTGCCAAGGAATGTACAAAGACAAGGAATGTCCTTACCATCTGCTTTTTATTCAGTATTAGAGAGAGGGGGGCTTTAGAACCCAGCCTCTTGAATTATGGTGTTCTCCCGAGTGAATCTCCCCCTACCCCCTCTCTCCCCACTTCCTCATTCATCATCACCTCTTCTACTGGTGCTGATGAGTGCCCTCTTTTCTTTTAGCTCTTTGCTCTCCCACATCATATTGCTACAATTTAATTATTTTCACATATAAAGTCATGGGTACCTAGATTTCACACATAACTTCCAAAGTCATGTTGTGTAAATAATACACTTATCTGCCACAGTATCACTTGGAGTGTTTTTCTGGCCATCATATACCAGCTCACCTTCTGAGCATGGGTGTTAGGTGTGATAAGCATGTGATACTGCATCACAAGCACATCCTTGGATCTCAGCCAGAGTGTTTGAGGTAGTACTGAGGACAGTATTTGCATAGATGGGCAATTACTTAAATCAGGCTTGGCTTCATGTAATCAAATTCCATCCAGTTTATAAAATTATGCATTGCGCAAAGAAAGCCAATAAAAAATTTCTACCTCTTTCATCATACTAGAACTCGTGGACATCCAGTAATGAATGTTGGATGATATAGAAGAGATTCAAGCATTTCTTCCAACCACGCATAGTTAAACTATGGAACTCGTTCCCACAGGATACAGTGATGGCCACCAACTTGGGAGTCTTCAGGAGAGGATTGGGGGAAAATGTGGAGGATAAGGCTATTGATGGCTGCTAGGCATGATGGCTATGCTGTGCTCCCACAGAAGGCAGCAGTGCTTCTAACTGCCAGTTGCTGGAAACTACAGGAGGGGAGAGTCCCTCATGCTCAAATCCTGCTTGTGAGCTTCCTATTGTGGTATCTGGATGGCCACTGTGAGAACAGGAGGCTGGACTAGATGGGTCATTGTCCTGATCCAGCAGCCTCTTCTTATATGGGGAAGCTGTGGGCAGCTGTTGTTGGACTCCAATTCCCTGCAGCTCCAGCCAACATGACCAATATCCAAGAAAGATGGGAGTTCGAGTCCAACAGCATTTGAGGATCACATCCCTGCTTGTCAGCACAATCTGGGGTCAACACTTTACTGTATTTTTGTAATTTTTATTAATTTTTTCTGTTTCACAATGTAAAGTACTTCAGTTTACGAACTTAATCTGTTCCAAAAGTCCTTTCAAAAAACCAAAGCCGTTCTTAAACCGAGGCACGCTTTCTCTAATGAGGCCTCCCACCGCCCATGTCCTTCCACCGTTCGGCTTCCATTCATAGACCGAGGTAAAGTTCACTAACCAGAACACTACTTCTAGTTTCGCAGAGTTCGTATGCCGAATAGTTCGTAAACAGGGCTGTTCTTAAACCGAGGTACCACTGTCCTCATTTTTACATCCTTAAGATATCAATGACTTCCCTTATTCTCTTTCCATGGTCCCTTTTACATATCATAAATCCCTGCATATTTTAGCTCTTCTTATGTTCTTATACTGCCTTTGAACTTGGCAGTTCCATTTAGATCTCACTAATAGATATTGATAGGGGACGCAGGTGGCGCTGTGGATTAAACCACAGAGCCTAGGGCTTGCCGATCAGAAGGTCGGTGGTTTGAATTCCCATGGTGGGGTGAGCTCCTGTTGCTCAGTCCCAGCTCCTGCCAACCTAGCAGTTCGAAAGCACGTCAAAGTGTAAGTAAATAAATAGGGACCGCTACAGCGGGAAGGTAAATGGCGTTTCCGTGTGCTGCTCTGATTCAATCTAGCTTTTAAATTTTTTAAAATGATTTTTATTAATTTTATATAATAACACAAAAAACAAAAACATACAGAACATATCCACCCACCTTCTCTCCCTCCCTCTACAAGCCCCCTTCTGCCACAAGGGAATCCCATGGACGATGAGAGTTGAATGTAGTCCATTTTATAGATGGGTTTGTCCTCACCCCCCCTCCTTTCCCCCAGAGGCCCCCCCCCCTGCCACCAAGAGGCCCTAGGACGACAAGGAGAGATACGGTTTGGAGTCCGCCCCAACTATTTATATATAATCCCATTAAATTCAAAAAAAAGGAAGAAAAAAGAAAAAAAGAAAACACAAAAAGAAAAACAAACAAGCAGTTAAAATATCTCATTTTTCAGTCTCTTACTTTGTTAAACCTTATTTTTGTGACTTCCTCAGATCCCTTCTTCCTGGTTTTCATAATTTCCTAATATTAATCATAGCGGGTTTCTTGCTCTTAAATTCAATTCTTACTCTTTATTCAGGCTATCCAACAATTTCCACCTTCTTCGTGCCCCCTTTCCACAGGCCCCCTCCTGCCACAAGGGATACCCATGGGAAGTGACCATCCAAAGGTGATCCATTTTGTAGTTGGGCTTCCCTCCGCCCCACCCCCTCCCCCCCAGAGTCCCCCCTGCCACAAGAGGTTCCAGGATAACAGGGAGAGAGAGAGGTAGATATCCCCCCAACTACCTAACTAAACATACAATTTCTGTTATGCTAACCTAAGATTTTTTTCCCTAGCCCTTCCTCCCCCTCCCCCACAAGAAATATCAAATGATTATTCAAATCTCTACTCGTACCTCTTAACCTTATTATCCTAGATACCTCCTCCTCTCCCCTGGATTCTTTCCCCCATTCGGTTCAGCATTTCCATTATCAAGCCGAGATTTCAATACCGTTTTTCAACCAGCCTAAATACAATTTTACCAATTTTTTCAACCCACCCCAAGTCTATCCCATTTTAAGTTCCAAGTCTTTGTCCTCCCCTCCCTCTGCTTTTCCCACCCCTCAGTCTCACTCCCTTGCCCAGTTGCATTTTCCCAATCCTCCCCTTTTCCTCCAAAAATCAGTTCCCATTCTTGGTGATGCATTCCCACAGTAGTTAGTTTCTCAGTTGTTTTTTGAAAGCTCTTCTCTTCATGTTGAGCACTTTCTTCTTCCTTTCCCTTGTTTTGTTGTGCATCGTCCAAAGCTTGTTTTTTTAAGATCCCTTTCATCTACAAGAATGACATTTAAGTCTTGTTCCTGGTCCACAATGCTTGCTAACAATGACCTGAACTGTTGCTGTCCCTTTAAGAGATCTCCCAGTATTTCCAAATAATCCAACACATTGGAAGGCAGATGTTCCGGATGTTGACATTCTTTCCCAGTCACAAGCAGAAAGGAGATTAGAGAACAAAAGACAATGGAATTTCAGAAGCGGCTTTGTCATGCTGGCCACATGACCTGGAAGCTGTACGCCGGCTCCCTCGGCCAATAACGCGAGATGAGCGCGCAACCCCAGAGTCAGTCATGACTGGACCTAATGGTCAGGGGTCCCTTTACCCTTTACCTAATAGATATTGATAGATGTTTGCACCCCCATTAATTTTTCTTCCTTTTTCTACCAGCTAGTTCAGTTGCCATTGCCACGTCACCTGGAAGGAAAACCTATGTTCTAATATGGATTCTGCTCTCCCTTGCATCCTAATTGCTGTTATTCTTTAAGATGACATTTACCAATGGTCAGATCATGCACTCGTGTTGCAATATGTCCATCTCATCACACCTACTACCAGCCTTCAGAAGGTGAGATAGTATTTTATGATGCTCCAAATGATGAGGCAGAAGATAGGTTGCTCAGATTCCACATGAATCACTGCTGCATTTCATACGTGGCCCCAGCCTTTTCCAAGTGTTCATCCAATTTGAATGAATGCATATGTGCATGCAGTGGACAATTGATACAATCCATGGAAGTCAATGGTGAGTAACAATCAAACAGGTGTAGCAGAAATGGATGGCATGGAAATAGTGTCCTCCCTAACAAGAGGGCAAGTGTTGCGGTGTGACTTTGCAACCAAACCCTGTGTTGTGGGTGGGAACGTTTGGATGGCCACAACACCCTATTGGTACCTAGGTACCACTGTAGTCCAAAGGTATTGTGAACTAATTCAGTGAACTCAACTATGTAGTTCATTCCAAGCACTGGGTCATTCGCAAGAGACTTCAGTTGATGCGCCCCATTTAGCAACTCACCTGATGCTATACTGCATCATTCTTAAATACTTCTCTAAGTGCTTTCCACTTCGATGTCAAAATCATCATTGTATTAAACCAGGATAGCATTAATCACCCACATTTTTAGTTAATGAGAGATATTTAATGAGATATATTGATTAAGCCAAGTATCTTAAACTGGAAGGTGGCAAACCAGAGAGGATATGAGCCTTTCATCAAGAATTAGTGGCTTTTTGGAGCTGCTTCACTTCCTCTAGGAAGGGTTTGCTGTGCCATATAAAAGGTCCCTGGTCCACAGGCTCTTCACTCATTCGTTAGAACTTCTTGAGCACTTCCAAAGTTGGGCAAGGTAAGCTGCATTTTGCTGCTTTCTTTTGATGCAGGTAAAATATATGTTTGATGGAATTTGGTCGTTCCTTCATTCCTTCATACATTCCTTCACTATCAGTTCCTTTTGCAAGTTCTTAAATTCATGTTGTCTTCTATGGGAAAGCAAGTGATTTTTCAGTGTTCATTATTTGTTGTCGAGAGGGAGGCTGTTCCTCAGAGCTGTCTCAGTTCCATTTTGTCCCATACCAGGGCCAAAAATAATCTTGTTGAAAGAATAGGCCAGGTATGGGGAACCTGTGTCCCTCCAGATACTATTAGACTCCCACCATCCCTGACACTTAGCTATGGTGACAATGAAGGAGGAGTGGAGATCCAGCAAGTTTCCCATCCCTGGAATATAGGGGCTGTAGCCAACGCTTTTGCTACTCAGAGTAGACTCATCCAAATTTGCTAACTTGGGTCCATTTATTTCAGTGGACTGAACTGAGTGTAACCCTAGGAAATTGTTGTTGTTGTTGTTGTTGTTGTTGTTGTTGTTACATTCCTATCTCACCTTTCATCCAAGTAGCCTTCTCCCCTTTTTATCCTCCCAACTGCACTGAGACAATGTCTAGACCAGCTTCATGGCTGAGTGAGGACAAGAACACTGGTCTCCTAGGTCTTAGTCCAACACTCTACCCACCCCATCACACTGGCTCTTGGAGTCTGTTCTCAATAGTTGGATTTAGGCTGTCAACAAAACCTTTTGGTGCATAGAAGAAAGGGTAGCTGCTTTGAAACAGGAACAAACTTTTTTTATCTCTTGGGACAAACTATATAGGCAGGAATTAAAGATTTCTCTGTGGTTGTTTGAACTTTGAGATGGAGGCAAAGGCAACATGTCAAAGACATAGAAGTAGTGGTCAGGAGAAGTGAATATGAGTCGCTCGGAGATTAGTGGAGAGCAATAGCACCCTGCCTGGCCTAATTCAACTCTCTGTAACTCTCCTTCCCAATCTCTCTTTCCAGGTTTACCCTTTTTCTCTCTAAAGATGAGCTGTTGTCGCTGCTGCAGAGGTCGTGGTTGCTGCTGTTGCCGGAGGCCCAGTCCAAGACTGGTCTATTATGTCAGCAGACCCACCCAATGCAGTTGGGTCACCCGGTATTCCTATTCTTCCTGCTGTGCTCCTAGGGCTCAGCTCCCCATCCAGCAGTGTTGCCCCCCAGTGAAGAAATGCTAAAGGAACACCATCAACATCCAGTAGTCCTGTAAGTCTCAGTCTTGGCAGCTGAGAGGAGGAGGACATAATTTGCAGCCCCAGTTTGACTACTTTCTGGATTATCTGCTGTGCCGCATTAAACAGCTGAAGCTTTTTTTCCCGCCTCCACACTCTAATTGCATTATGTTCTTCCCTTCTCCCCACTTAGTTCTTGGAAGCAGCCATTCATTGTGTTATATAATTGCAGGGTTGGTGGCACTCTCGTTGTTTTTATTGGTGTCGTTGTTAGTCTGGCTCACAGTTCTTTAGTGATTCCTTTCTTTGCATGTATTCTACACTGAAAGGCTGAAACTCATTCCACAGGAAACTGTAGTTCTTTTGCAGGAGGGCCCTAGCTTTCTTCACCAGAGAAACCTCTGCAACCTCAGCAAACTACACTTCCCAAGACCATTCATAGAACCTCATAGTATAAAACCAGTAGAGGTTCGTAGCCTAGCCAAAATGGCACCATCCACTTCGTGTTGGACTACAACACCCATCATCCTTTGACCATGCTGGATGGGACTAATGGGAGCTAGCATCCAACAACTTCTGGTGTGCACCAAACCCAGCCACATCTGATCGGCATTCGGCTGGCAATAAAACAATAAAACTTCTAAAGTTATGTATGTTCCATTTTTCTTCTGTTTTATTCCCTTTGAATCTCATTTCCATCACAGTTCCTAGATGCTGCAATGCACGTGGTCTCTTGGGCTTGGCCATGGGTTTCTGGGAGTTTCCTCTGGCTATGTCAGGACTGTCCCTGCCATTAGGCAGTGAGGCAGCTGGCTCAGACAGCAGAGGGTGAAGGTGTGTGAGGTGGACAGACATCCCACCTGACATTGGTCAGCTTCTGCATGTAGAATTGGGTGGATAGGTGGCTACATCTCTTATCCTGACAAATGGACTTCCATCTCCAAGTGCACATTGCTATGCTCTCTAGAAAGCGCGTTCTCCAATCAGGGAGAGCGCGGGTTGCGGAAGGGTTAAAAGACATCTCCTGGGTTGGGGGTGGTTTTGGTTGAGAGGGAGTGTGTGTTATAGGACCCTTCTGGGTTGCTGGGGGGGGGGAAGCATGTAGCAATTTTTGATTGACAGGAACTGACCCTTAAAACCTCAGCTTCCAGCGCTTAGTTTCACTTTTGCAAAGTGCTTTGGATCTCCCTCCCGCCCACCGCCTTTTTCTAATGGTTTTAGCTTGGCATTGCTTTGCCTTTCATGGGGTCGCTTGCTTGGCAAGGGCCCAGTAGGAATTTTGCCATTTGGCTGATTGGCTGTTGCCATTTGGTTTTTGCCTACTGCTTAGCAAATCATCACAACTTGTTAGGTTGGCGGTTAGGCATTGGTTAATAATTCTGGTTGGTGGAGGGGTTTGGCATGGAGGTGCCTACCCCTCATTAAAATGCTGCTCCACATAGAAGTATTCCGTTAAAGGAATCCTGGGGCTCTGGGGCTCTGGGGCTCTAGTCCAGGCATCCCCAAACTTCGGCCCTCCAGATGTTTTGGACTACAGTTCCCATCATCCTTGACCACTGGTCCTGTTAGCTAGGGATCATGGGAGTTGTAGGCCAAAACATCTGGAGGGCCGCAGTTTGGGGATGCCTGCACTAGTCCATACACCCCCGCAACGGGCGAGGCTGGGGCCATTACAGAGCACGAGCCTTGGGGAGCATTTCTGGTCGAGGGGAGAGTGCCTGGACACAGCTACCTCCTCTCCCATGGGATGTTTACTTGACTTCCCTATACGGCTAGGGAAGTCGGAGCTGATCTGTCCCAGGTGGGGGACAGATGGATTAACCAATGCCTAAGCCAACACTTTGAACCTCCCCTCTTCTCTCTCCCTTTTAATTGTATTTAAAAAAAGTTGTGTCCAAATTAATGCCAAAAGCCAAACTAAAATTCTGTGTGTGGTGTGAGTTATTTGGGGGGGATGTCTGGCAACCTCATCACGCAAGTTGTTAAAACCCAACTCGCCAGCTTCCAGATCCATTACACTTGTAGTTGAGAGGGATGACAGTGTGACAAACAGGTTACAAGGCAAGGTGACGTTCAGGCTGGACACAAGCCAAGGCAGGATAAAGGTCGGCCTGGATGCAGGCTTGTGCAAAGGGAAACACAGAGCTCTGAAGTTGTTCCACTGAAGAATAAGCTGAAACTGAGCCCTTGCTCATTAGGTACAGATGAATTGTGAGCACCACCACACATGGTGCAAGATTCTGCTCTACTTAAAGGCGCAAAGCCTCCTTCTGTGACAGATAGAGGTGGTTCAGGTCTTCCAGGGTCTTCTGAAATGGAGTCCTCAGAATCACCATGGCAGTGCCACATTCTTGAGCTGGGCTTGCAGGGAACACTGGCTTCACAGCCACCTGATCAAGTAGAATCCTGGTCCCAGTCATAACAGTGACACAACTCAGGCATTCTCTTCTAATGGGAGGCATAGAAGAAGGCCAGTCACACTTGTTGCTGCCCATTGGGACTGGTAGGGCAGAGAGGCCACCAGGAGTAGGAGGAACAAGAGAGAATGACAGGCAGCGCCACACTCTGTGTGATGGTGAGGCAACAAATATTTTCAGACTTGCTGAGGGCTGAGAAAGGTTGGTGAGGCAGTGCCCCCATTGCCCTAATGGATTCATTGCCACACATCAATGTCTAGACTGTACACAGGGCTGGCATCGGGTGGTGGATGGTAAGGAGTGGCATGTGGAGGTGAGGCTTTGGAGACAAAGTGAGAATGAAGTAGCCACCACAGGCATCAGACTTAGGTTACAACAGAAGAACAGGAGGGGAAAACCCTGTTGGTTATTTAATTACAAATGGGGGGTGAATTTGATCTTTTTGCAGAAATTTCCATTACTACTTCTTCCCCTTTAATACTTTTTGGGAGGGGGGAGGAGAGAAAGGCTTCTTTAATGCTGTAATGTTTTTAATATTCAGTTGGAAGCCACCCAGAGTGGCTGGGGAAACCCAGCCAGATAGGCAGGGTATAAATAATATATTATTATTATTATTATTATTATTATTATTATTATTATTATTATTAATGTTTAAATTAAAAAAGACTAGAGATATACAGTTGAGAAGATAAGCATCAGGGTTTGGCATTCCAGGAAATCTGAGTGATGTCAACAACCTCATTATCAACCTAACAAGGAGGAACACCACAGCATTGCAAAACCAGTGCCTTGGTCGCACTGGTTGATGATCTCCGGCGGGCTAGGGACAAAGGTGAGAGCTGTTTCCTAGTTCTGCTGGATCTCTCAGTGGCTTTTGACACCATCAACCATAACATCATTCTGGACCGTCTAGAGGGTTTGGGAGCTGGGGGCACTGTCATACAGTGGTTCCGCTCCTTCCTCCTGGGCCGTGTTCAGAAAGTGGTGGTGGGGGGGATGAGTGTTCGAATCCCTGGGCTCTCACTTGTGGGGTGTCTCAGGGTTCTGTCCCCTCCCCCATGCTTTTTAACATCTACATGCAGCCGCTGGGAGAGCTCATCAGGGGGTTTGGGCTGGGTGTTCATCAGTAGGCGGATGATACCCAGCTCTACATCTCTTTCAAATCAGAACCAGTGAAGGCGGTGAAGGTCCTGTGTGAGTGCCTGGAGGCGGTTGGAGGATGGATGGCAGCTAACAGATTGAGGTTGAATCCTGACAAGACAGAAGTACTGTTTGTGGGGGATAGGAGGTGGGCAGGTGTGGAGGACTCCCTGGTCCTGAATGGGGTAACTGTGCCCCTGAAGGACCAGTTGCGCAGCCTGGGAGTCATTCTGGACTCACAGCTGTCCATGGAGGCACAGGTCAATTCTGTGTCCAGGGCAGCTGTCTATCAGCTCCATCTGGTACACAGGCTCAGACCCTACCTGCCTGCAGACTGTCTAGCAAGAGTGGTGCATGCTCTAGTTATCTCCCGCTTGGACTACTGCAATGCGCTCTACGTGGAGCTACCTTTGAAGGTGACCCGAAAACTACAACTAATCCAGAATGCGGCAGCTAGACTGGTGACTGGGAGCAGCCGTCGAGACCACATAACACTGGTCTTGAAAGATCTACATTGGCTCCCAGTACATTTCCGAGCACAGTTCAAAGTGTTGGTGCTGACTTTTAAAGCCCTAAACGGCCTCGGTCCAGTATACCTAAAGGAGCGTCTCCACCCCCATCATTCTGCCCGGACACTGAGGTCCAGCTCCAAGGGCCTTCTTGCGGTTCCCTCATTGTGAGAAGCCACGTTGCAGGGAACCAGGCAGAGGGCCTTCTCGGTGGTGGCGCCTGCCCTGTGGAATGCCCTCCCATCAGATGTCAAAAAGGAAAACAGCTAACAGCTACCAGATTTTTAGAAGACATCTGAAGGCAGCCCTGTTTAGGGAGGCTTTTAATGTTTAAGAAATTAGTGCATTTTAATGTTTTTGTTGGAAGCCGCCCAGAGTGGCTGGGAAAACCCAGCCAGATGGGTGGGGTATAAATAATAAATTATGATTATATTATTTTTATTATTTAATAATAATGTGTTTGCTCGGACTGTGCAGCCGTTTGAAAGGGAAGGTTCAGATCCAAAAGCCAAACTTTTGTTGCTTAGTCCAAGAGTGGGGAACCTCAGGCCTGGAGGCCAGATGCACCCCCAAGCCTCTCCATATTTAGTTTTAATATATATTTATATACCGCTATGTCATAAAAATATATCAGAGCTTTCTACAGTATAGCAATGAAACATAAAACACTGCTATAAAAACTACATAAAGATTAAAAACTGACACCCATGAACCATTGTGGAAGGATGTCTCCTGAATTGCCTGCATAGGCCTGGTGTACAGTGGTACCCCGCAAGACGAATGCCTTGCGCAACGAAAAACTCATAAGACCACAGCATTTTGCGTTGCGCGAGGCATCTTGCAAAACTAAGTTTTATATGGCTGTGCTTCGCAGGACGAATAGGAACGCATTACAGTAAAGTCCCTTGCCCTCGCTGCTGTGCCGCACTCGCCCTCGGGGATCCACTGCCGCCCGCTGCCGTTGCTGACCCGGAATCAGCCCCCTCAGCTACTGCACGCTTTCTCTTCACCTTCGGGCCAGCCGGGGATCGCCCCCTCAGCACCGCCCCTGCCATGCACTTTCTCCTCACCTTCGGGCCGGCCCGGGATTGCTCCATCCGCCCCCGTCCCATCCAGTCCCACTGGCTGACTGGTTGGACGTGAACGGCTGGGCGCAAGTGGCTGTCTGGTTGGGCGCGAGCAGCTGCTGGGGAAGGAGGGAGGGAGCCTCTCCCTGGCTCTCCTCCTGCTTCCCCCTCCCCAGAGCCTTAAAAACTTCCGGAGCGGCCATGGCGGGTGAGTCGGCGCCTTTTTTGCACTCCCCCCCCCCCCGCATAGGAACACATTGATTAAATTTCAATGCATTCCTATGGGAAACCGCACTTCGCAAGACGAAACTATCGCAACACGAAACGACTCGTGGAACGAATTAATTTTGTCTTGCGAGGTACCACTTTATTAGTAAAGTTTTCAGCTTGTGTTTAAAGTTGGCACAGAAGGGACCTGCTGAATATCTATGGCAGAGCATCACACAGGAATGGGTGAATAAAACTAAAGGCTTGGGTTTCTTGTTGTTGTCAAATGAGACCCACCAACTTGGGGGATGACAATCTCAGTGATCGAGCTGGAATATAAGGGCTTAGGTGATCTTCCCCACACCCCTAGTTGAAACTACCTCCATTGTCAGAAGCAACATGGTTCTGAAAACCAGTAGCTGGAAGTAGCAGGAGGAGAGATCGCTCTTGAGTGTTAGTCCTGCTTGCATATTTTCCCTAGTTGGTCATTATGAGAACAGGATACTGGACTGGGTGGACTATTGACCTAATCCATCGAAGTATTTCTTATGTTCCTATACAGCTCAAGACCAGGCAACTTGAGAGAGAGCCTTTCCCATTATACACCCAGTAGATCACTGTGATATGTGGGACAGTCTTTTCTGCAAGTTGCAAACACCTCAAATGCCCTCTTAGCAGTAACCTGGAGCAGGGCTTTGAGAGTGGCTGCCTCTGTTCTGTAGAACAGCATTCCTGGCAAGATACAACAGGCACCGAAAATTCAAATCACTGAAAATTTTCAGTGATTTGAATATTAGATGAAAATGTTAACAATTGATTTATAAGTTGTATAAGATACAAAGGTGTATTTTTATAAAGTAAGAAACTGTTGCAGATGATAAAAAAGGGATGAAAACCGGGGAAGGGGGGGAGGGGAAGCCCATAAAATATGGTTTTTCAACTATGAATGCAAGAAAAATTTTTCTGTTTTGTATTGTTTTTTTCTTTTTCTTTTTTTTCTTCGCCCTTTCTTTTTCCCCTTTTTTTCCTATTTCTATTTTTCTCTTTTTTTGGTATAACAATAGATGGTTGGATGGATGTCCTCCTGCGTACTGCCCTGGTTTGCTGGAGCTCCCTGGTGGCAGGGGGGGGCTTTGGGGTCAGGGGAGGGGGAGGAGGACAGAAATCCAAGCATAAAATGGACCATTTCTGACTGTTCACAAACATGGGATACTTCTGTGGCAGGGGAGGACCCATGTGGGTGGGTAGGAAGGAGGTGGAAAAGGGGTTTAAGTATGTACCGTTTTTTTTGTTTTTTTGTATTTTGTAAAATTAATAAAAAGTATGTTTAAAAAAAAAAAAAAGATACAACAGGCACCCACTTTCTGTTCTTCCTGGAAACAGTCAAAGATGCTTTTGTTCCAACAAGTTTTCCCAGCGGGATAAATGGGTCTCCACCATGACTTTGTATGGTTTTAGTCTTCTTTTTGAACACGCTTGCTGTTTTGTGTTTCTAATCACCTTATGTGTAAATCACCTTGAGTTCAGAAGATGATTAATAAATTAATTGCAAGAATAGTAGGAATGAGAGTATTCTTAGGAAACCATTGGGGTGGAGAAAGGAGAGAGAATCACAAATGACAACCTACAAGAATATCAAGCTATCATATAAGTTTATTGAAATATGATTGAAAGGACCCCAGGCACCAAGAAGAAAATGGGGACACCACAGCTGACTTTAAAAAAGGCTCCCCCTTTCATTGCCGAGAAGACATCAGAAAAGATTAAAGGGAGGGGAAGAAGGAGAGAGAGAGAGAGAGAGAGAGAGAGGGAGAGAGAGGGAGAGAGAAGAGGGGAGGTTCAAAGCTTTAGGTGCTTAATTCAGCAGGGCGACTCTGTCAAAGATGAAAATTCCACCTGGCAGCTTCTGTTGCGACTGCATTCCTTATTCCTCAGCATTTCTTGGAGCCACATCCCTTGGTACTGCAACATGGAGGACAGCAGGGGGCGCAGCAGGTTTGGCAGCAAGGAATGCAGCAAGACTTGCAACTGCCACAGCTGGACTGACCACAGCCCTTGGAAGTGCCACAACAGGACTGACCACAGCCCTTGGAAGTGCCACAACAGGACTGGCCGCAGCCCTTGGAACTGCCGCAACAGGACTGGCCGCAGCCCTTGGAACTGCCGCAACAGGACTGGCCGCAGCCCTTGGAACTGCTACAGCAGGACTGACTACAGCAAGGGGAGCAGCAGGATTGAGAGCAGCAAGGGATGCAACAGCAGGGGGAGCAACAGGACTGGCTGCAGCAGGGGGAGCAACAGGACTGGCTGCAGCAGGGGGAGCAACAGGACTGGCCACAGCAGGGCACAGCACAGCAATCGTTACAGCCCATGTTTTACGGAGTGAAGGCAAAACTGAAATGGAATCAAAAAGACATTGCATATATTAGGGGCAAGCTCCCTGCTTGTTTGGTTTGTTTTTTGTTTTTTGATGGATAACCATTTCCTGCATGGATTTCCCAGGGTGTTGCAAATTCTCTCCAAGACCCCCACACATACCCAACACAATTTGCTTTTGTCATTCCTCTTACTGCTCCATCTTTGGCATTTTTAAAAAAAGAAATGGAATGGAGGTTCTTATTGACTTATACACAGTCCAGTCAATCAGGGATCCTATGGGCAACAAAATGACATTACAAACCTTTCCATTTTGAAGAAATGCCAAAGAAGAACAATTAGTTTTTTTGCCACATTTTTCAGGTCCCTGAGTTATTGTGAAACTGAGAGGGAGAGTTTAGCAGCGTCATCTCTCCCCCTCCCCCCCCCAGTTCTTTTCATTAAAATGTGCTTTGTATTCCAGCTCAAGCTTGCAAAGAAAAAAGCTGCTTCTTTCTTCACCTGCAATAGCAATCTTCTTCTGGTGGGTAGGCTACATATTTGAAGCCTTTGACGTGCCACGAGCAGACATGTTTTAGCAGCTTTGCAGGACTGGTTTGCAAGGCATACTCAGAATACCATGGTATTATTGGCATACTCAAAGATGAGCATTTTATCATTAAGTAGGTGTAAAGTGTACCCCCAGGTGAAGCAAAACGCACAGCAAAGATGGATGGAAGGCCTCAACATTACAGTAAATTGCTAGCAATATTTTCCCCCGAACCAACATAACCACTCTACTGGTGGCATTCATAATTTAGGGCAAGGGTGGGGAGCCATTGGCTTCCAGATATTGTCAGGCCACAACTCCCATAATCCTGGCCACTTGTCATGAAAAGTGCCAGGGAGGGAACCCCAACACCTTCAGGGAGAGAGCTTTAAAACCCAGACCTGTGCCTACAAATGTGGGTAAGCCCTAAATCTCAGCAGCATAAGAGTCTTCTTAACACCCACACTGGTGTTATTCTCCCTGTGATGCAATGATGCAAAAGTCTCAAGAGTTTTCTCACTTTCTATCAACAATCTTATGTTTTATCAGTGGTTATCTATTCACAATCAACGGGATATCGTGAACAACAACACACTTTATCAATTGGCCCTGGGTGCATCAAAAACCAATTACAAGACCCAAAGCTCACAATTTCCAACATGAAAAGAGTTAAAATACATATAGGGTTGGTATATCTAAATTGAGGACAAAAACAAATGAGATACAAATACATTAACAAAATCCCTTAATGGATTTCTGCAAGAGAAATGAGAAATCTCCCAACTGATTCCATTCTTGTTATATGTCAGCAATGAACAAAAGCAACAAACTTTTAAAATATCATTTAAAAAAGAAACTTACTTTTAAGTAAGAGGAAATATCTATATTTATGAATATGTGTTTTGATTAGTAAGATTTGGAATTTTATCCTATGTTCTTTTTGATGTGATGTTAAATAACATAAAAATTATTTATTTTTTAAAAAAATTAAGTAAGAGTTTGCATCCTACCGAATGTCATTAGTTCATAACCAGTGGAGGATAGGAACACTGGAAGGTGCCTTATACTGAGTCTGACCATTGGCCCTTGGATCACAGTATTGCCTACACTGAGTGACTGTGGCTCTCCAGGGTTTCATAACTGGGGACTATTTCCAGTCCCACTTGAATATACTAGAGACTGAACCTGGAACCTTCTGCATACAAAGCAGAGGCTCTACCAGCGAGTTACTGTACTTCTGCAGTAGAGAACAGGCTGGTCATTAACTTTAGCACCCACTTAACACAACAGTCTCATAATATGAAGGAATAGCTTCCATTCTGCCAAAGGTTATTCCTACCCTCTCTTTTTCCAAGTCATAAGAATCAATAGAACTTCTCTTACCTTACTGGGAGTGGTCAATGGAAGGACAATGAAGTCAAGTGAATGAAGGGCTGAGGAGCTGGAGTCCTTTTATGTAGCTCTTGGAGCCCTTTCCGAAGGAAGTGAGACAGCGTCAAAGCATGCCCAGTTCCTCTGGCCATCAAAATGCATTTGCATGCCGTGTGCCAACATCCGGTCCATAATTCTTCTTGGTCCTCACTGTATTTGTGATGAACTAAGTCTATTTGTGGTCTATTATTAAACTTAGTTTCGTCTAATAACACTGTAATTTGCTCATGTGTCTAAGAGGCACTCATAGGATTAATTTAAATGGGAGAATATCAAGGGTGCTGGACATTTTAGTGTCTTCCGGGATCTGATGACGACAGACCCTGATTCATGAGCCGGAAGGTCTCATCATATGTTTATCCCATTGGAGACATATGGGTTTAATGTTGCTATTGACCACCTATCAAATCACAGAATCCATGTGACTTATAGTACTAAGTATGCTTACTGAGGAAGACATTTGGCACCCAGCAAAGTCAGGCGGGCTACCTAAGATACCAGTGAGGCTTCAGTGGCACTGGCAACCTTAAAATAATAACCCTGATCTTATGATGATGGTTCCCAAGAATGGTTTGAAGCAGGGAATGGTCACTCAAGTACCAGGTACAGCTTCCCAAAGCATTACCATCACCCACATAGCTGCCAAGTTTTCCCTTTTCTCGTGAGGAAGCCTATTCAGCATAATGGAAAATCCCTTAAAAAAGGGATAACTTGGCAGCTATGATCACCCAATTTCCACTTGTATGGGAGGCATGCAATGTTGGTCATACTCAGGGTACATCCACTGAAATGAATGGACACGACCATTGGTTTAGCTCAGTGACTTCTGTTTGATTCATCATAAGCCCCTTCATTCCATTCTAACATGGAATCCATGTGACATTAATTTTAATTAGTTTTCAGAAAGAAAGAAAGAAATGTTTTTCGGTTGGCGCGCATGCACGTGCACAGACACACATTATTATACCTCTACATTAATTTCAAAATTATTTAAGGAAATCATCTAAGTTTCTGTTTTCATTCATGTTCATTCTGTTTTCATTCATTCATTTCAATGTATATTTTAGTATGTTCAAATCAGGGTTGGGTAGAGAATTCTGTTTCTAATTTGTGTCAATTTCATTTGTGTCCATAAGTAACTTCCAGCATTGTTCTGATTTTTGTTGTTGTTTAAAAGCACATGCACCCAAATTGCATTATTTTCAACACGCTTTTCCTCAAGAAGATGCATTTTTGTAGGCATCTTAAGCTAAAATATATCTGGTGGATTCATCAAAGTCATTTCATTGTGCAACAAAACTCTGCTCCCCATGTGCGCTCCCTGCATGCACACACCCAATCTGCTCTACTAGGATCGCCTTGTGTCCTGAAATGCCTTCAAAGGTGGGAACCACAGGGTATGCTATTAGCAGGTGTTGGCTTTAATCATATGCCACAGCACAGTGCCCTTTTAATGAAATGATGTGAGCGCTGTCAAGGAACACAGCAACAGACAACATAGAGGATGGACATCTGCCTCAGTAGCTACTTAACACCTGTCATTCTTAAGTGGTGCCTCATTGCCTAGGGAGGGCCAAATGGAACTTGAGAAAAAGAGCTCTCAATGGAGACGTCTTCATTCACTCATTGACCTAATTAGATCTTAGATCTGGGGTATCTGCTGCCCTTCAGAGTTTTGGACACCATTGGTCATGCAGGCTGTTCCCTGCTTCTGATCTAAGTTACCCATAAGACCATCGGGTCAGGAGTCTAAAATTTCTTCTCTGCACCATTGCATCCATCAGTACCGTCTACCCTAAAGATGGGGAACCTGTGTCCCTCTAGAGATTGTTGGACTCCCAACACCCATCAAACTTCACCATTGGCCTTGCCGACTGGGGTTGATGGTATCTGCAGTTCATCTATATTTGAAGAGAGACAGGTTCCCCACCCTTAACACAAAGAACTCCCTCCTTCCATAAGACCATTCAGAATCTAAAATCGCTTTACTGTACCACTGTCTCCATTGGTACTGTTTATTCAGATGATGAGGAAACTGTGGCCTTCCAGAGGTTGGAAACATTGACCAAAAATAATTCTTGAGCAATTTGCTATATCACAAAGCACATCTCACTTGTTAAATGCACATTTGGCCATGAAATAGTTACAGATTTTTATTGCGTGCCCAGGCAGAGACCTCTGACCCCAAGAGCCACCTGGAAGAAATGAATGACTCATGACAATGTGTTATGGGATTAAATTGGCCACAACTTTATTTAAACCTTCAGATGTAGGAAGACCTTGGTTTAGACATTGGGTGTGTATCCCTCCCAGTTCCCAGCCGGGGATCTGGGGCACATCAGGGTAATCAGGTCTGTCTGGGAAGTGGGCTGGCTCTGGAAGATGTTTGTTTATGCAGAGTGCCTGCCTCCATTCTACCATAACACTGGGTAGTGCACTGACAAGCTTTCAGCGTATGGCCAGTGACTCCCCTACGACTCAACTGACTGACTGCCTGCTCTCAGGTAGGCTCTGCCCCTTTTAACTATGCAAAGAGCTCCTCCTCCCCCACCACAGACAGGTTCATTAGAACTGAGGTTTGGTGAGAACCTCAAAGGGCTGTAACATAGGGAGATGGACCAAGAACTTCTGCCATTGTCTCGGGGAACGGGGTGCTGTGCACGGCCACGCAAAGGGTGCCCTCCGGTTGATGGGAGAGCAGTCATTACAGTGGGTCCCTTCCAACTACAGTTCTATGATTCTATGATTATTTTAAAGTCAGACATGAAATTAGTGCGTGTTTAGTGTAAATTATATTTCTTATGGGGAAACCTATGGCCCATGGAAATAATTGGTAGGGAGTCAAAAGTTTATCTAGAAATAAAATCCTCAGGCTATGGATTGAGGTTAGAAGCTCATCTGACGCCCATTCATTGGTTCATCTCAACATAATCCTTTTTTCAGAGCAATCCTATAAATGACCCCTTTGGACAGATGGGAGAATGACAGGGTTAACTACATGAATAACTATATTCATCTTTAATCACATACATTTAAAAATGAAGGATGTGCACACGGTCAAGCACGCACACTGGATTACGGTGCAGTAGAGGCCAACCACTGAGGATTAAGGGAGACGTCAGCATTCTTGAGCCATGCCTCATTGCTGGGGGAAGGTTCCACAGAGCCAAATAAAAAGGCCCACCCCCAGTAGTTCTTCACACAATCACTGGATCCAAAACTCCTCCTGCTGAACTAGGTAAGTCCCATTCTAGAGTTTGTTCATTGTTGTTGCTTTCTTGACCACAGGGGAGCTAAGTTCTCCCAACGACTCTAATTTTGCAAAGGCACTAGCTTGCACCATTGATTTGATGCTTGGGAACCATTCTGGGCCTCTTGCCACATTATGGGCAGACTACCCCAGGATTTAGGTAAGGTAAAAAGGTAAATAACCCTTGGATGGTTAAGTCCAGTCAAAGGCGACTATGGGGTTGTGGCGCTCATCTCGCTTTCAGGCTGAGGGAGCCGGCGTTTGTCCACAAACAGCTTTCCGGGTCATGTGGCCAGCAGGACTAAACTGCTTCCGGCTCAACAGGACACCGTAACAGAAACCAGAGCGCATGGAAATGCCATTTACTTTCCTGGCGCAACAGTGCCTACTGTATTTATCTACTTGGACTGGAATGCTTTTGAACTGCTAGGTTGGCAGGAGCTGGGACAGAGCAATGGGAGCTCATCCTGTCGTGGGGATCCGAACCACCGACCTTCTGATTGGCAAGCCCAAGAGGCTCAGTGGTTTAGACACCCACGTCCAAAGGTTTATAACAAACCAGCATTCCAGACTCTGTCTATCCTGTATTATTTCTCAAGTAAAACCTTGTAGATGTAAAGCCACAGAGACTTCAGATCTAAACTTTGGATGGTGGCAGCCAAGGGGGTTTCTAAGTGCACTAAGAGCACTGCTGAGCATAGAAACATTAAGTGCAAATCCCATTATTTTTTCCAGTCTCCACAGTGCAGGGCACTGACATGTAGATAGTTTAATGTGTCTGAGGATGATGTGGTTGGTTCAAGGGCAATGTCTTCTTCCCTTTCAGCTCTGCCTTCCTTCCCCACTGCAAATATGTCGTGCTGTGGCTGCTCTCCCTGCTGTTGCAAGCAGTCCTGCTGCTCCCCCTGCTGTTGCTGTTCCCCCTGTTGCTGCGGTCAGCCTTGCTGCAGCGGCTGCTGTGGAGGGCAATCCTCCTGCTGCTGCACCCCTTGCTGCTGCTGTTCCCCCTGCTGCGGTTCCGGGTGCTGTGGGTCTTCCTGCTGCGGTTCCAAATGCTGCTATCCCAAGCAATGCAGGTGCTGAAGGACTCCAAGGGCTGCTCTGAAGGCAAGCAAGTGTCTGTGGCTTGTGGTCCAGGGCCACCAACATTACCAACACTATCAGCATGATAGCGCTGGTTTCAGTGACCTATGGTTGACTCCTTGCTGAGCTCAATGTCTCAACTCTGTACCTCCCCCCCCCCATATGTTGTAGATTACTCTCTTCTTTCTTTACCCTTCACAACGAAATTCCCCAAGGATGCATGCCCATTAGGTATTTCTAACGGTGTCCTCATGACCACCTCAGTTAGTGGGATGCTCACTTTTCTCACTCTTCTCTTCTCCGTCCTAACTCCTCTATTGTCGTAACATGTGCTTGCCCGCATGACAGTTAATAAAATGGTAAACTATCATACAAAGTCTTACTTTAATTTGTTACATGCATACACATCTCCAAGAGGGCTGCTGCTAACCCAGGTGCAAAAAATATTGGGTATTAAGGTGGAGAAGAAAGTGGTACCTTGGTTTATGAACTTAATCTGTTCCGAAAGGCCATTCTTCAACCAAAGAGTTATTAAACCAAGGCGTGCTTTCCCATAGCAGGGGGGGGGACTCAATTTACAAATGGAACACACTCAACAGGAAGTGGAACATGTTCTGTGTGAAGGAATCAGGTTTCTTGTCCTCTCCTGCTCTTCCCCCTCCTCTTCGGATTCCTCTCTGTCTGTCAGAATGGGAACATCCCCAACATATAGTGTGTGGTGGTGCTGCCAGAGGGTCTGTGGCCCTAGGTGTGGATTTTTGAGAGGGTGTGAAGTAGGTAACCTCACACAGCCGCCCCCAGCAAAGCCTGGCTCTACTCTCTTGATGTCTGAGGAATCAATGCTCGTGGAGAGGAGAACCAGGCCAGGCTATGCTGGGGATGCTGGCTTCATGCCTACCAAGTGTTGTGTCGGATGGCTGGGCTTCCCCCGGTTAGGGCCCTTCAACTGGACATACCAATGTTTGAGATGTGTTACCTCTAGTTGGCAGGCCACAATTCCTCCATAAAAACTTTCTCTTTCCAAAAGGAATCTAACCATAACCAGCCCTCCACACAAGCCTCCACTGATGTTTTTTATCTAGTGGGAACATTTCTCAGAACCCTAAATTGCTTCTTCTTTTCTTCAGTTGAGGATAGAGATGTGTCAGGGATGTGGCTGAATCAAATGCCTGGGAAGAGTCAGAATCTGGAGATGAAGGATTGACAGTACAAAGGGAGCCA